>NC_050069.1:151015299-151155299 GCF_009764565.3 Dermochelys coriacea | reverse complement strand
TGAAGAGACCATCTTTCTTATAGGATAAAAGGGTTACTAAGTCTTCATAAGCTGTCAATCCTGAGGGTTTTTTCCCAGGAAAACTGGTAATAGTGCCTTATTATTTTGAATTGTGAATTGGTTTGGGGGATGAAGATGGAAGTCCACTAAGGGCTGAGAGAGCAGCTTGTCAGAGTAATTTTATCTATATTCTTATCTGACTGGAATCAGAATATCAGGAATGAACAGCGTCTAAAATGTATGCACTTCACAATGCAGCCTCTGTTTGCTTTGCTGCATTCATCTGTTTTGTTTTGATTCTTAAGAAGAAGAAAATAATTGATTCAGGATGCTCATTCTTTCCTCACCCCTCTCTCAGCCATTATTTGAAACAGCATTTTGACTTTTTAAAAGTCTAATAAACACAGATGGCCATTATAATGATAAACTTGATTTTAAATTCCCATACTCCACACCTTCCAAATCAAACATCACACCCATACTATAAGTGCTGTGCATCCATAATTGAATTAGCCTGGGAAGCACATTGACCACACAGTACATTTGTTATATTCTTTCCAGAATAAATTTTAACCATTTGATAATTAGCTTAGCCATACCTGTGATGACTAGTCTATTGTAAAACAGCAGAACACTATCTTAATCAACCTTTCTAAAGAGAACAAGCTATAATTTGCTTAATTGCAATGAGAGATGAAATAACGTAAGTAATTAAGTAAGAAAGGATTCCCAGATGAATATGCTCTTTGGAAATAATGTAAAAAAGTAGGTGAGTCATTCAAGAATATACCACATGATTGTAAGAAATTTGTGAGCAGCACTATAAATTACAAATGAGGTATTATGCCAAAATATACAAATCTGTGAGTATACATAAAAACACTTATAGTTACATTGTTCTTAGAATCTTCTTCTGTTAAAAGCTGTAGACCTATAATACCTTCAATGTAAAAATTAAAAGCAATGTTTTGTCCACATCAAAATATAACTAAATTAAAAAATGTGGGTTTTTTTAGTCTCATTGGTACATTTTATTTTTTTAACTATGAAATAGGGGGTGGTACTTTTGTATTTCACCACAGAAAATAGAGCTTCTCTCTCCTAGTCCTCCTAGCCCAACCAAATCTACCAACTGCTTATTCATGCAATTGTAAATAATGACTAAATATATTTTGTGTTAATTTTTTAGTTCCTAGAATTAAAACTAATTCCCATTGTTCTTATTAGTTCAAAGTACAGAAATTTTTTTTTTCATTCAATTAAGCTTATTCTACTTGATTAATGTAAAAATAATATTTACCTTCACATATCCATTGCTTATTATACTGCAGCATGAATGTAAATGTGCCTCAAATCTGAAAATTAAATATTAGATACTGCCTACAGTAATATGTAAGTGTGATTGGCTTAGGAAATGCCAATGAATATGTGACAGAAATTATATCATCCCACTGTATTTGTTCCTGGAGTTTTTTCTCCCATATTTTTTATTGTGAAGCATAACAGATATAAAATATAACTGTTTGCTAATAGGATTCACATCTTATTATTGGTGCTGATTTGCAGTTTTCCTTAACTTGCCATGATTACTTTTTTAGAAGCCTTCACTTTTCCCCAGCTGATCCTCGTCTTGTTAGGCAGCATTAATGACACTTCAGTCATTGTGGCTTTCAAGCAGAGCCCTTCCAGAGTGAACAGAGAGTTGACATTTCCTGACATTTTCCCAACTAATTACAGGACAAATAATTAAGCATGTTCTCGTATGTAACAAATGAAGGCAAAAGCCGTCTGTCAGCGATGGTGATTGATGACACTCTGGGAGACTTTATCTGATGGGTCCTGCCATGCGGTAGAGGGGAAGCAAATTTATTAGAATGAACAATGCAAATTCTGAGTCATCTCATCCAGTTATGCGCCAAAGCAATATCCATGTCAAGGTGAATGTGACAATGAAAGCAAAATATTTGCATTTTGTGGAGCAGGTTGAAGGGGAAATCAGAGCGAGAAGATGACAGGCCTAATTATTTTGGCTCATACAGGCTAGGACAGCTGTTTCTGGTGTCCTGAACAAGGCTGTCACACAGGTAACTAAATAGGTCTGCATATAAGTCTGTATCCAACACTGTACTGAGATGTCTACCACTAATGACCAACGCTAATGTTACTGCCATCCCTGAAAAACAGTAAATGTGTCACAGTGCACCTTCTGCATGGCAGTCAACATTTCACTACATAATTACTTGTTAGTGAATTAATTCCTATCTGTCAGTATCTATGCCAGTGTCATTTTTAGACCATTACAAAATTATGCCATCACTATAGCAACTGCAAGCACAGTTAAAAGGCAAAACAGTTCAGATACTCAAGAAAAGTGCCTAGTTAGGCAGAAGACTAATAATGTAAAATTCAAATTGTGATGTTGCTGTCTGCCATCCTAATTTTCTTTATCTTGATTATGCGTTTGATCAATGATCATTAAACAATAATTTAAGGTTTCCAATTTCAGTTCATGATTAATATTTAATATAATTAAAACCTTAGCCCACAACAGCATCTTTCTTATAAACACACACACAGTGCTGTCATTACAATTAATTAGGAGCTAAAAAGTGACATGCTCAAAAATGAATTCTAATATCAGAGTTTATATGCAAATGAGAATAACTGATAGCATCAGGATGTTCTTTTCTCCTGCCTCCTTTGTGACTTATAAACAATGCCAATCTGAAAATTCTGTATCCTGACTCATTTCTTTTTTCGTTCATTATTTCTTCTGCATATAACATTTATGGTAAGGAAATTTCATACCAATCTTGCCATTTTTGCCACCATTGTCATCACTTACTATTTCAAGATGCCATCTTATTCAGAGTGAGATGCTTGCCTGTTTTGAGTAAGCTGTGTATACTGAACAATTTGAGCCCATTTAGATCATTGAAATTTCTAATGAAATATGATTTTAAAAAGCTTATTTTAAATGAGTAGGTATAGAAAATTTACCAGATTTTGAAAATCCATATTTAAATAAGTCCTTCCTCATTGATTTCCTCTTTTAATTAATTAAAATGTTGCTGGAAAGCAGATTAACTATTTCTGTAAACTAACACCATAAATTCATCACACTGATCTGTATAACATGATAACTTTTGTTAAATGCAAATGTTACAGCAGTGAATTTCAAATGATATATGACAGCCAAACAGTGCCTAGGCCACTCTGAGTCAATGAAAAAAAACATGAAATCAAAGAATCGGTAGAAGGCCAAATGTATAGTCAAGTGTTTTGTTTTATTTTACATTGTATACTCTGATCACATTATTGCTGGACTATAGTCTATTTTTTCCCTAAATTATCTACAATTACCCTTTTGGGAGTAGTTCTCTCACTTTGTAAAATATCATTTTTTAAAATGTCTGTTGTTTTCCCTTAAGTGTCTATGCAGAATTGACATTTTTAAAATGTTCATATTTTCTGTTTTCTATCTAAATATGGGTATCATGCTTATCACTGTGGAATCTGAACTCCAGTTTTAGACAGGAAGATCAAATCATGTCTGATTTTGATCACATAACCCTTATAGTCAAGGGGTCTTCTTGGCAAGAGAAAAACAAAATGACAATAATGCAGATGTATAGATCATTAATGTTCTGAGTTTAAAGTCACTCAACAACTAACGGCTACCACTTTGGGGTAACAGAAACATATTTTCCTAGTATGAGAGACATCATTGCTGTCTCTTCTGTTGCTGACATATTTCTTTATTTCAGTTTCACTAAGATCTATAAAATAGTCTGCCATCCTTCCTTGCCACTCATATACATTTCATACCAACCACTAATACTATGAAGGTTGATAAGCCTTGTAAAATGGCAACTATCTAACTGTAATATTGTTCTGAAAGATATGCACCTGCAATTAAAGTGGTGGGAAGATTTAATTTCCGTACTCCTTAACAAGGTTAAAAGAGTTGGGTTCTTGGTTAACCCTGAACATTAAATGGGTAAAAATCAATAGTTTCTCACTAATCCTACAGTGAGAATTATTGACCCTTCCAGTAACACTAACTAATACAAATGCAAGAAATAAGTAGGACAATTATTTTAATTTTTAAATGCCTACCTACTGATGTGATTTTTTAGGGTTTTATGCCCTTGCCACACTGCATTTATTTATTAATCTACCCAAATTTTCTTATGAATTACCAGATATCAAAAAGAACTGTTTACCTAGTAATTTATTGTGTTTGATCATCATGTGCAATTAATACATCTAAAGCAGGAAGCGCTCAACATAAAAGCTCTTTGCAACTGACAAATAGTTTCTGACCAATCAAAAAAGTTTTTCAGCATAACATTTTTTCTCAGAAGCAATTTTCAGATAAATAAATAAAGAAATATCTTGATAGAGATGATATACAAATTTGATACAAGGAACCAATGAGAGAGTTTCTGTCTAATGATCCCCGTCAATCTAATTAATGTATTCTGCTACATTACATTTTAAGAAGTGACCATTGTGTAATACACTTTGAAATATGCACAAGCTAATGGGATAAGATACAAAAATTATTATGCTGACAGTAAATCATATTACATTCCTAATAAGCATTAACTAGATAACTAGGTCAAAGCAGTATTATCTTAATTGATTTTTCAAAAGAAACCTGACAGAAAAATGTCAATGCTCGAATATTTCTTCATGCATCATTAAAACAAGATTGGCTTTTAACAAAAGAAGAATCCTTCACAGAATTGATTCTTGCTTCGGGCTGCCTGCAAGTAAGTGTATTACATAAAAATCTATACAGGATATTAAAACAACACTGCTCTGCAAGACAGTTACAATTAAAAGCTGACACCCTCCCCCCCATGTGTCTACTACAGTGGCTTGCCAGCAAATGTGTTTAAAGTCTGCAGAGCCAGTATAACCAGTGTACGAAAATCATTGAGGGGGAAAAAGAGATGATTATCTGGTTTTCTAATTAAATCAGTGCATTAATAACTTATCCATTTCATAACTATGTAGCAATTAAATAAACATGCAAGAATACAGAAAAAAACATTACTATTACCTGGGAGCTATAATCATAAACACAAGCACTATATCTAACATAGTGAAAATTGCAATGCACACAACAGACATCTTCTCAACATCAGAAATCTCCAGTAGTGACTGTGAGGTAAACTGCAAAGGTCACATGGAATAATAAAGTATTTGGGGTATACTTTGTGTAGGTTCCCAAAACATACAGAATGTTTAATTGTGGATGTACAGGTGGATTAGCCAAAGAAAGATTGGCTGATTAAGCTAAATACGAGTAACATATAAACCAAAAAGGGATCAATTGAAATACATTTGTGGTTTAGTAGTGCATCAGGCTCTTACTTTGTCTTCTAAAATAGGAAGATAATTTACTCAGTTTATTTATCTTGTGACATTATGATCAGAAAATGGACATAAAACTTATATCTTATGATTTTTTATATATGTATATGAGAACATGCCAAATATAGTACCTAATGTGGCTACCAGCTATACTATACAAAATAACCTCAGGCTACAGTTACCATATATGGGTACCTAAAGTTGGATTCCTAAATAATTTTTAGGCATCTAAATAAAAAGTGCCTAATTTTCATTAGCATCTTCCGTTAACTTCAGTGGTGTTAGTGGGTGCTTATTATTTCTAAAAATCAGGTAAAATTCTTAATTAGGTGCCCAAATATAGATTTAGAAGAATAAATGTAGGGACTTAGGTTTAAAAATGTTGGACTCTGCTGTTTGGAAGTTCTAATGTTTGTGCTTGCGGTCTGGTTCTCCTGTCACTCACACCAGTGTAAACATTAATATTAAAAAATAATGTCTAAGAAAGGACCTGATAAAGATTCACAAAATAATGTATCATATTATTATGATGGAGGTTGTGTGAAATCTCATAATAGCTTCCCTTTATTCAAGATAAATGTAAGAAGAGTTAAACTCCTTTCAAAGTAAGATAGCTGAAACACCACCCAAACAACAGGCCAGATATGAGGCCAGCCAAAAATTGAGCTATGTGAGTGGAGGGGTGTCACTGGGTCTTGTTTAGATGGAGGTGTGGGGGGGGAAGGGAGAAGGAATATGCACACGTTTGGTGGGGTGAAGAGGGAGAAGAAGAGAAGATGCAAACAGAAACATCACAGAGGCAGAGCAAGAAGACAGTAGGAAGGGAAGAACATCCAGAGAAGCACTTCTTACATGGCCCTGACAGAAAGTTAAGAAAGAGAGCTCTTGGGTGGAGTGCTAGCTGGAAAACGAGACTTAGAGCACTGCCTCCTGTTGCTTGATTCTTCTGTGTTCAGGAAGACAGCATTTTGTGTACATTCTTTGTTGACAAACAGGATTGCACCAAAGAAAAAAACTGCCTCCATCATCAATTTCTCCTCCTAACTGAGACAAACTGCAAGACCCTGCAAATTGACTAACCATTCAGGTCAAAAGGGTATAAGGAAGATTGGGTGCTCCTTTTGGCACTTTTCCATAGTGGAAAAACATGGAGACATTCAATTAAATTGAAAAGCAGATAATTTAAAATGCATAAAACTAAACAGTTTTCTACACAATACACTATCAGCCGATGGAAATCATTGCCACAAAATATCATTCAGAATAGGCAGTGATACATTAAAAAAAAGATTAAAAGCAAAAAAGAAGAAGAAGAATAAATATTTGGAAGGGGTATAAATCTTCAAGCTTAAGACAACCACTAAGGGCTGGTTTGTAACTTTGCAATCTCTACATCATGGCACCACCTCAGGCGCACACTAAGGAATTAACTATGACTTGAATCCTCCATCACTTCCTTTGGAGAGGGAGTAAATTAATTCCTTCCCATGGAGCAATTTATTCCCATCTTGTGTGTCTTTCCAGCTCCGATGTCTGGCTAGTAGTTCCTCCCACTGTTTACCCATCTCTTCCTTGTCCCTGACCACTTGCTTGCAATGGGGAATAGAGAGTGAGTATCCCCTTCTGTCATCATTACTGTGGCTGTAGTCACTGTCTGAGCAGAGAAGACGGGGGCCTTGTTACCTCTTACAACTCTGAACAGCTGGTAAAGACTGTGACTATCTAATCTTAACTACCTAATCTTTCCCCACTGCATCGTCTTCCTCTGCAGCATCTGGCACTGTCAGAGACAGGATATTGGACTAGGTGAAGCACGGACCTGATCTGGTATGCCAGTGTCTGAATTTCAGTGAATATGTGTGTCATAAAAATAAAGGGAAGGGTAAACACCTTTAAAATTCCTCCTGGCCAGAGGAAATACCCTTTCACCTGTAAAGGGTTAAGAAGCTAGGATAACCTCGCTGGCACCTGACCACAATGACCAATGAGGAGACAAGATACTTTCAAAGCTGGAGGGAGGGAGAAACAAAGAGTCTGTGTCTGTCCGTGTGATGCTTTTGCCGGGGACAGAACAGGAATGGAGTCTTAGAACTTAGTAAGTAATCTAGCTAGATATGCGTCAGATTATGATTTCTTTAAATGGCTGAGTAATTAGACTTTGCTGAATAGAATGAATATTCTTGTCTTTGTGTCTTTCTTGTAATTTAAGGTTTTGCCTTGAGGGATTCTCTGTGTTTTGAATCTAATTACCCTATAAGGTATTTACCATCCTGATTTTACAGAGGTGATTCTTTTTACCTTGTTTTATATTAAAATTCTTCTTGTAAGAAATTGAATGTTTTTTTCATTGTTCTTAAGATCCAAGGGTTTGGGTCTGTGGTCACCTATGCAAATTGGTGAGGATTTTTATCAAGCCTTCCCCAGGCAGGGGGGTGCAAGGTTTTGGTGAGGATTTTGGGGGGAAGAACGTTTCCAAACAATGCATTCCCAGTAAACCCAGTCAAACATTTGGTGGTGGCAGTGGAAGTCCAAGGGCAAAGGGTAAAATGGTTTGTACCTTGGGGAAGTTTTAACCTAAGCTGGTAAAAGTAAACTTAGGAGGTTTTCATGCAGGTCCCCATATCTGTACCCTAGAGTTCAGAGTGGGGAAGGAACCTTGACAACGTGTTCCAAACTATTTTTCCCCGGATGTGTTACAAAAGTTGTACTGCATTTTGCTATTTCCCCACTGTGTTTTAACTTCTCCATATCCCTTTGTAGTACTTCATCAGTCTTCACTGGTGCTGGCAGTTCCTCAGCATTTAGTATCACCTCTGAACTTCATTAATGTTCTATTTGCTCTCTCTTCCAGTCTTTAATGAAGATGTTAAAAATAAGATCAATCCCTCTAGTACCCCACTAAAAACTTCCCCTAAATGGATACATTATAAAAACACTTCATTTATGGCCTTTTAGATGAATTTATTTTCACAAGTGTTTTATGAACCAGTTTGAATTCTTTTTCCAGATCAGACTGTCAAAGATGTTCTGGGTTTTCAGCTTCCTCTGTAGCATGGTCACTTGCTGGTTTGAATTAGAGTAAATGGTGAAATCTCTTTAAGTTAGGGTGACATCCATCCCATTTCGGCGGCAATAGTCCCTTTTTTAAGCCCTGTCCTGGACACCCTGTCTTTTTTTGACAAAACTCTGCATTTGTCCCATTTGCAAATGGGACTAATGCACAGTTTGCCAAAAAAGTGGGGTGAGACTTGTAACGGAGTTTGGAGGAATGTGCGGAAGGAGGGGGTGAATGGCAATGCCAGCCCTGTGCAGGAGGGAGGGCTTTGATCGGGCCAGCCTTGCATGGACGGGCAGCAGCGGATCTTGGGCCGGCCCCACGTGCAGGAGGTAGAGGGGTGCCTCGGGCCAGCCTCACATGGGCGGGAGTCAGGGGGGCTTGTGCTGGTCCTATGTGGGTGGCAGAGGGGCTCGCCCCATGCATGGGGGGAGGGGGTGGGCCTCGGGCCATCCCCAAACAAGCAGGAGGCAGGGAGGTCAGGGGGAGGGCTCATGTGGGAGGGGGCCTGTGGCTACCCTGTACGGTGTCCCATTTTCCCTTTGGGAAAATATGGTCACCCTACTTTAACTTGAAGTTTTTAAATTAAGATTTGAAGGCTTCAGTAACTCAGTCAGAGGGTATGGGCCTATTGCAAGAGTGGGTGGGTGAGGTTCTTTGGCCTGCAATGTACAGGAGGTGTGATGGGGCAAGGCCAGATGGCTATGGAAGAGTAGTCTTATTGGGATCTGGAAAGTGGGCGGGCGAAGCCAGTCCACCACTAAAGGATCCCCCCCCCAGCCTAAAAGGGGGATCCACAGGACCTAGATACCAAAAAATTCCAGGGGACAACTAATGAAATAACAGGGACGGGAGTGTGGTCAAAGGGTCAAACGAAGGGAACCGGAGAGGGACACCGAGCAAAGAACCCTGGACAGCGCTCACTGCTCCTCAAAGGCGTCAAGGGAGTAAGAGGACGCCGCCCAGAGGAACTCTGCCCAGATACGTGAATGGACCGAGGAACGGAAATAGGCCCCACAGTCACAGGAGACTCCACCGGCCAACCTCCTTACTCTGATTTTATAGATGGCCATTTTAGCTAGGGCCAGGAGGAGGCTGACCAGGAGATCCTGTGACTTTGTGGGGCCACGGATAGGGAGTGCATAGATAAGAAGGTGAGGGGAAAAGTGCAACCAAAAGCATAATAAGATATTGGTGAGGAGCCGGAATAGGGGTGGCAGCCTGGCACACTCCAGGTATATGTGTGCCAGGGTTTCCCTCACGCCGCAAAAGGGGCAGGTGTCTGGGATTGAGGTGAACCACGCCAAGTACACACCCGTGCTCATGGCTCCGTGAAGGAGACGCCAACTGACATCCCCGGCAGGTCTCGGGACTAAGGTGGAATATAGGCTGGCCGACCGGGCTCCTCACTCTCCAAAGGTGGCAGGAGGTCCCGCCATTTTGTATCGGGGCGGGACACAGGGTGAGGGCTTGAAGGGTATGGAGCACGAGCGTGTATAGATGTTTTCTTGGCGCGGTTTGAAAGCAGACCGGCTGCATCTTGTGCAGCCGGCTTCCAGTGAAGGGGTGAGGGGGTGGGTTGGGTCCACGCGGCAGGGGTCCAATTAAAAGGTCCGGCGGGCCTGGGGTAGGGGGTGGGCGGGGCATGCCCTCGTGCAGGACCCGGTCAAGATAATCCCGAGCAGTGGGTGGCAAAGCGGCCTTCACCTCCTGAAGTATGTGCCGGGGAGTACAAGGTCTGGAGAGCCCCATGCACTGAACGAGCATCAGGGGATCCAGCCAGTCTCCCCGGTCATAGTCCAGGAGGTCTCCGACTCTTGTGACCTCTGCCAGGACCAACCTCTGGCACACCGAGCGGGACTCCGCCATCTGCACACGGAGCTGGGGGTTGTGTAGCAGGGGCTCCGTGAGATCTGCCCCCTCAGTGGCCGCCATGGACCTGGTCATTGAAAAGAGTTTCCAGGGCCAGAGGAGGTCTTGGTAGAAGACCCAGTGCAGTCCTGACCAAAAGAACTACAGAATCGATGTCCGGAGGTTGGCCAGGAAACATGGGGCTGGGATCAGGGTATTGAGCCGTTACCAGAGCATGGACAGGACTAGTTGATTAAGCACCAGTGCTCTCCCTCGAAGGGAGAGGCACTGGAGTAGTCCTGTCCATTTCTGGAGCCACTCTGTCACCCCGCCCTCTAAATTCTGCCAGTTCTCCAGCAGAGAGGGATGTGTGGCAGAAAAGTAAATGCTGAGATAGAGCAGCGGACCCGTGCTCCACCGGATTGCCTGAAGTGCAGGTGGGAGGGAGCTCTCCTGCCACCAGTCCCCTACCACCAAGCCAGAGCTCTTGACCCAGTTGACCCACACAGAGGAGGCTGCCGAATAGATGGCCTGGGAAGCCTCCACCAGCGCCAAGTCGCCCGGGTCCTGGACCACGAGGAGCATGTCATCAGTGTACGTCAACATGACCAGCCGCAGCTCCGGCTCCCGCAGCACCAACCCTGTCAACCTCCTTCGGAGGAGACAGAGGAAGGGCTCGATTGCCAGAGCGTACAGCTGCCTGAGAGGGGGCATCCCTGCCGTACTCCTCGCCTGAAGCTGACCGGTTCAGTCAGGGTCCAGTTGAGCCTGACCAAACACTCTGCGGAGGCGTACAGCGCCCGGAGAAAACCCACAAACTGGGGTCCGAAGCCAAATGCTTGCAGAGTGCTCAGGAGATATCCGTGATCCACCCTGTTGAACACCTTCTCCTGATCTAAGTACAGGAGGGCGAACGACAGACCATCCCTACACCCGAGTTCCAAAAGGTCCCAGACTAGATATAGGTTGTCGAAGATGCTGCAGCCCGGGACATTGTAGGTCTGGTCTGGGTGGACCACGTCCACCAGCCTGGACCCTAGCCACAGCGAGATTGCTTTTGCCATGACTTTGTAGTCCGTGCTGAGGAGCGAGATGGGACGCCAATTTCGTAAATCGCGGAGGTCTCCCTTCTTCGGCAATTAGGCGAGCACAGCTCGTCTGCACGAAAGAGGGAGAACCCCGCTCTGCAAAGACTCGACCCAGACGATGACTAGGTTTGGGCTTAGGACATCCCAGAACACACGGTAGAACTCCACGGTCAGCCCGTCTATGCCCGGAGATTTATTGGTGGGCATGCGACGGAGGGCTTCCGAGAACTCGGCCAGAATGAGAGGCAGCTCTTGCCGGTCTCGATCGCCCACGCTGACCATAGGGAGCTCCTCCCAGAGCACCCTGCAAGCGTTAGGATCGGTCGGATCCAAGGAGAAAAGGCTTGCGTAGAAGGCTCTCGCCCTCCCGCACATCTCCACCGGATCCGTGAGGGGGATGCCATCTTCTGCCAGAGGGCAGATGACATGTTTCTTGGCCCCCCTCTTTTTCTCCAGGGTGTAGAAGAAGCGGGAGCTGCGATCCATCTCCCGAAGGAGACGGATGCGGGATCGAACAAAGGCACCCCGGGCCCGATGGTCCTCTATGGTCCGGAGCTCCTCCCGCTTCTCCCGGCACGCTCCGCAGAGGGGCAGATCCTCGGGGCTGGCGGCCAGATGCCTCTCCAGCTCTAAGACCTCCTGTTTCAACTGCTCTATCACCGCATCCCTCCGTCGGCTAGCGCCCCGGGTTTCGTCACGGCAGAAGAGTCAGGCGTGCACCTTCCCCAGGTCCCACCACCACCGCGCCGAGGGAAAAGCACGCCGCTGCCCTCGCCAGGCCAGCCAGAACTCCTGGAAGGATGCCACGAAGCCTGCATCCTCCAGCAAGCTATTGTTGAAATGTCAATAGGCCGGCCCCGGCCTCTCTGTGCAGAGGGACGCTGTCACGGTGGCTAAATGATGGTCAGAAAATGGGGCCGGCCAGATGCTGAAGGAGTGGGCTCGTGAAAGATGGAAGTGTGATAAATAAATGCGGGTCCAACTGGGAGTGGCGCGACTGATGGGCCTCCACCCGGACAAAGGTGAACGTGGAAGTGTCATCCGGGTGGTGGTCACGCCAGACGTCCACCAGGGAGTGGTGTTCGACTATCTCCTGGAGGACAGTGGCGGCGGCCAGGCTCTGCTCAGTCCCCGAGCAGTCCCGCTCCTTGAGGGTGATGTTTAAGTCCCCTCCCAGGACCAGGAACTCATGAGGATGCAAGGTGCTGAGGAAGGCAAACACCTGCTGATAGAATTGCAGCTGCTCCGGGCTTGCTTCCGGGGCATAGATGTTAATGAAGTTGACTATGAGCCCTTCCATGCAGACCCGGAGGTGCAGCAGGCGGCCCGGCACAGCTTCGGTGACCCCCAGCACCTTGGGCCGTAGGCCGGGGGAGAACAGGGTTGCCACTCCAGCCGTACGAACTGTGAGATGGCTAAAGTAGACCCTGTCCCCCCAAATTCAGCCGCCAGCTGTCTTTGGCGGTCGGATCCGTATGGGTCTCCTGCAGAAAAACCACAGAGTACCTCCTCTCCCAAAGGAAGAAGAGCACCTGGGACTTGCAGAGACCCATCCTACAGCCGCGGGTATTCAATGTTGCGATGGTAAAAGGTGCCATGAGGAGGGCTGGGGGGGATCCTAGCCGGCAGGGATGCAGTCGTGGCTCCCGACTGGCCGCGCAGCAGTCTGTGACCTACCCCGTAGGTGAGTAAGGAGTCATGGAAGAGGTGGACCCGCTGGTAGGCCGCGGCGCCCTCCCACCCGGTCCTTTTACCTTCCCCCATGAGGGACCTTGCGTCCCGGAGGATTTGATTAAAGTCCCCCCATCTCTGGAGAGCAAGCTCCTCTCGCAGCACATGGGGGGGTGGGATTATGGTCTCCTGGTTACTCCCTGATGGGGCCCTTGGTACAGCCTCGTGGCCCACCGAGATGGGCAGACAGGGTGCGGACCCCCGACGGGGCTCCTGATGGGTTGGCCCAAACACTGGGGCGATAGGGGGTGGCGGAGGGAGGATAGCAGCCCCTGGTGGGTCGGGACGGGTAAACACAAAGGCCTCTCCCTGGGGGTCATCGATTGGAAAAGGGAAGGAGACAGCCCCAGGGGTGGCAATAATATCTCGGGAGGTGGACGGGATAGGGACAGGGACAGGGGCAAGGTTAGAGGCGAGATTCTGGGCGGGAAGAGGGCTCTCAGTGATGCTGGGCGCAGGCTTTGTGGTGGATTTGTAAGCCACGGCATGAGGAGGTGAACTCTCTCCTGTAGGGCCCTCTCCTGGGAAGGAGGTCGAATGCTCCTCACCAACGAGGGGTGCCCCTGGTGGCTCAGGTCCCGGCCGCGAGGCACTGGCCGTCGCCTCAACAGCTCGGCAGCCCTCAGCGGGGTGCCATCTGCAGCTGGGTTGATGGAGGAGTCCAGGGGCTCCTCGGAGGTGGGAGCGGAAGCAACAGTTAGGGGGAGGGAGCATGGGGAAAGGGGGGCTGGAGTGAAGTCGCCTAGATCCAGGCCAGCTGGCATAGGGTCGTCCTCCCACTGGGTGACCGGGGTCAGACCCAGGGCCTCGATCTCCTCAGATATGGATGGGAGATCAGTTTCCGCCACCCCGGGATTCTCCCCGCTGGCAACTGATGCGCCAGTCGCCTCAGGGCATGCTGAGGTTTCAGATGGCACCAGGGCAGGGGGGGCTTCCTCGGCAGCCTTGGAGGGGTGGGACTCCTGTGGAGTGGAGATACTGCCTTCCAGTGCTGCCACATCTTCTCCAGCCGGCACCGGTGGATGGAACACACCTGTGGGTAAAGCGGAAGGCTCGGCATCAGTGCCCCCCTTCCTGGTCTTCCGGGGGGCCTCCGCATCAGATGGGAGGAGCGGAGCTTGAGCCTTCCGCTTGCCCCGCTTCCCCTGGACTAGGGCCCAGCCCTCCATGGCACCATCCGGAGGCTGGCTAGCAGGGGTCGTGTCGGGGCAGAGGCGATTGCTCAGGGACTTGAGGGGATAACGGTGGGGCAGCACAAAGTAGGGAAGATTCCCCTTGGGACAGGCCCTCTCCCATGCAGTGTCCCTGCTGCACCCTCCTCCACAGGCCCCGCCAGATTGCAAGCAGCGGGAGCGGGCTCTCCTGCTCATCTGGGCATAGTTGTGGAGGTGCCCCTTGGGCCCGAGCGGGAGCAATGGTGGACTGGGAAGGAGGGGGGTTATTTTGGGCGCCGGGCAGCCAGGGGCTCCGGCGATGATGGAGCTGGTGCCCTGCCGGGGCTTGGAGGTCCCAGATGCCCCTCCTTGCCGGGCCAAGGGGCAATCCCTCCGGACGTGCCCCATCGCCCGGCAGAGGTAGCACAGGGCCTCCCCCGTGGAGTAATGCATCCGGTAATGGGCCCCCTGCTAGGGGACTAGGAAAGACCCCTCCAGCACCTCTCCGTCACGTGCCGCCGGCGGCAGTTGAAGCTGCACTTGCTGGCGGAACGAGAGGACATGATGGAGGGCGGGGTCTTTGCAGCCCAACGAGAGAGGGCTGATGACAGAGATGAGTTTCCCCAGGGTAGAGAGAGCTGGTAACAGGGCGGCATTGGGGAGAAAGGGAGGGATGGAGGTCAGGACCAGGCAGACGCCCAGGTCCTCTAGCGGCTCCAAGGGGACGAACACGCCCCCTACTGACAGGCCCTTCTCCACCGCCTCCTGGGTAGCGGCCTCCAATGTTAAGAAGAAGACAACCTTGCCATACATTTTGGAGGCTGCCACAATGGCCGTGGGCCCCATCACCCTCACAAACGCCCACACGTAAGTCTCCACGTGGGGTGAGGCGGGCACCAGGAGGCAACAGACGCCGTGCTTCCTGGTCATGGTGGGAAAGGGGCCCCAGCCACTATAGATGGTAGCAGAGGCGGTGGGTGGGAGAGATGATGAAGCGGCAGGCTGGAGGGCTGCCACCACCTGGGCGTACGCCTTGGGGGTCGGGGGAGGGACACCTGCAGAGCTGGTGGAGGGAAAAGCGGATAGGGATGCCCCAGCCGGTGGTGGGGCCAGGGCACTGGAGGCAGCCCCTGCCATGGAGGGCCTGGTCTTTTTAGTGAGGCCCTTTCCCTTCTTCTTACCCTGGCCCTTCCTGCCGGCTGGGGGAGCTCCCCCCGAATCTGAGGGGGGAAGGACGTGGCAGCAGCGTAGGTCATCCCGGTGCCCGTCGCTGCTGGCACCCCAGAGGGGGCGGTGGCAGATGGTTCGGCAGCAGCGGCGGAGGTAGAGGCTTGGGGGGGTGATGGAGGGGCAAGCAGGGGAGGGGCAGCTTGGGCTGCTGGAGGGGCCCCACCCGTCTCATCCCCCGCCATCATGAGCAGGGAGGGAAGGAGAGACACCAGAAGGAGGAGGGGAAAGTGGAATTCTGGCTCCTCTAGCTGCACTAGAGGAGGGGGGGATACAACAAGATTGGGGGTGCAGTGAAGAGGGTTGAAACTAAAATGGGGAGTGGCACAAGCGCATGGGAGGGGGCATGGGCACACGGAGCGAGGGCTAAGTGGGCTAGAGGTAGGACAGGGAAACCAAGGGGCTAGCTTCAGAGACTGGGGTGGGGCAAACAAACAAAGGCTGCAGAAGTAAATGGGCAGGGCAGGCAAACAAACTGAAGCTAGTAAGGGGGGCTGGGGCAAAAAGGGGAGGCAAAGCTGCAAGTGGCAAATGGGGAGGTAGTAAAGGGCAAAGCTGGGGGGTGGGCAGTCCGGGGAGGGCATATGCACCCACGTGCACTTGCACAAGTCTTTTTAGGCTGGTTGCTGCTTCTGGCCCAAAGGGTAGAAATAGGGCGTGGCAAGCCAAGCAAGCAGCTGAGTCCAGAGGCAGGAGCTGAGGCAGATGGTATACAGCCAGTGAGGGTGGTGGAGGGGGCAGCGGTGGTGGTAGTAGTGGTGGGGGTTGGGGGGGACACACAGATGGATTAGGGGGCAGCTCCACGCCACACCCCTTGTGTCCCTGGAAACACAGTCAAGACTCCTACCACAAGAGCACAGTTTGAAAGTTACTCAGTCTTAGGGCCCCCTCCACGATGGTCTGCAAAGTCTCTAGGTGCTCCCCCACTGGTAGATGGTCCTCTTCTTCTCCTCCTTGGGCTTCAGCAGCTCCAGGCAGCAGACTCCACAGCAGCAGCAGCAGCTCCAAGAACTCCAGGTGGTGGTCCAGACGGGCAGAAAGGACCCCTCTCAGGTGGTGGTGGTGGTGGTGTCCACAACAGCAGGGGTCCCTCACTCCTTCTCTCTGGGGAATGGGCTAGCAGCCCCTCCCCCCCCCGCCCCGGGGCTGCAGTTGGAGCAGTAGCAGCACCCGAGAGTGGGGAGTCCTGCACCAGGTAGCAGAGAACGTGGGGGGGGGAGTGTCTGGCCCAGCCAGGGGAGCAGCTGGAGCAGCAGGGAGAGCTTAGAGCCTAGCAGCAGGAGTAGCAGCTTCCCACCTCCCTCCAAGCTAGAAGGCTATGGAAGAGTAGTGAGATAGATAGATTAGCTCCAGATTAGCTAAACAAATCCCTGGTACCAGGATAAGTGAAATGGTAGCTGCTCCAGGTCAATTAAGACACCTGGGGCCAATTAAGAACTTTCAAGAAGGCAGGGAGAAGGCTAGGTTAATTGGGACACCTGAAGTCAATTAGGGGCTGGCTGAAACTAGTTAAAAGCCTCCCAGTTAGTCAGGTGGGTGTGCATGTCAGGAACTGTGGGAAGAAGTTGCGCGGTTGGAGAGGCTGAGTAGTACACACCATATCAGGCAAAAGGAAGGAGGCCCTGAGGTAAGGGTGAAGTGGAGCCTGAGGAAGTGAGGGCTGCTGTTGGGGAAGTAGCCCAGGGAATTGTACATGTCATGTTTCTAAAAGATCAGCTACCATAGCTGATACTATTAGGGTCCCTGGACTGGAGCCTGGAGTAGAGGGTGGGCCCTGGCTCTCCCACACACACATACCTTTGCCCCCTGATTAATCACTGAGACTGGGAGACAACAGAGACTGTGAAGGAAGGATAACTTCTCCTCACCTCCCTCGCTGGCTTATGATGAAAATGGCTCAGTAGACTGTGACCCTTGTCTCTAGAGAAAGAAGGGTTACATTGAGCGTCACAGTGAGCCTCTGAGGCTAGCAAAATCTGTCAGGAAATGCAGGACCCACGAAGGCAAGGACAGAGCTTTGTCACAGAGGTCAGACTAGAAAATCATGATGGTCCCTTCCGACCTTAAACTCTATGACATACAATTGCAAATTCTTTACTAAATCTACATATATCACAGTATTAACTCTACAGTGTTGCATTGGCTACTCCCTGGGAACTGAACCTTTGTTTTCTAAGCAAGAAACTTTAAAAAGAAGGGGCCAGAGTTGGTAGTCCTTAGATTTAAATCAATGGGAGTTTTCCTTGAGTAACAAGGATGCATTATAGCAGTGGTGTAAAACCAGAAATTAAGGAACCAAAAATGGTGCGTTGGATATTTGGCCTAATTGATGGACAAAATAATGAGGGGGGTAGGTTATTTCACTCACCACACCCTTTCTGGGTTCTTAATGAAAGAGACTTTGAGGAAAAGGAAGAAAATAGGGAAGAACAGAGACTTCTGCAGTGAGCTTCACTGTCATGACTGACACCCTTACCATTTCCTGGGACCTTAGGCCTTTGTCATGCTGATCCTGAGACATGTCCTGACCAGACTGGGTCAGAGATAGGAAGCCAGATGATGTTGCCACCGCTACCAACTAGAGCTTAATCCCACACACACCCTGAAATGAAATAGGACCATACTTTAACAGCAGCAATGACAACAGCTCCAGCCCATCTGAACAAACTTCTTCTCTATCAGACTGTCAAACAAAGGGGTTTTTCCACCTAAAATCCTCTCCAGCTAAAGGGGAAAGGAACAAGGAATGCTGTTAAAATGAAAGTCTAACTTAATACTTTACATTTCAAAACTTTAACAGTTTTTTCTTCTTTTCAGTTTCTTTAATAAAAGGTTAAAAGGATTTTAATGGTGTGTTTGCCCTTGTGCTAAGCAGGCTGAGGTCTCTGTATACCAAACCTTGTTTAACACTGTTGAATGTTGGATAGTGACTGGATTATGTTAACACCTCTGGCACAAATCATAGAATCATAGAATATCGGGGTTGGAAAGGACCTCAGGAGGTCATCTAGTCCAACCCCCTGCTCAAAGCAGGAACAATCCCCAATTAAATCATCCCAGCCAGGACTTTGTCAAGCCTGACCTTAACCTCAAAGGAAGGAGATTCCACCACCTCCATAGGTAACGCATTCCAGTGCTTCACCACCCTCCTAGTGGCAAAGTTTTTCCTAATATCCAACCTAAACCTCCTCCACTGCAACTTGAGACCATTACTCCTTGTTCTGTCATCTGCTACCACTGAGAACAGTCTAGATCCATCCTCTTTGGAACCCCCTTTCGGGTAGTTGAAAGCAGCTATCAAATCCACCCTCATTCTTCTCTTCTGCAGACTAAACAATCCCAGTTCCTCAGCCTCTCCTCATAAGTCATGTGTTCCAATCCCCTAATCATTTTTGTTGCCCTCCACTGGATGCTTTCCAATTTTTCCACATCTTTCTTGTAGTGTGGTGCCCAAAACTGGACACAGTACTCCAGATGAGGCCTCACCAATGTCGAATAGAGGGGAATGATCACCTCCCTCAATCTGCTGGCAATGCCCCTACTTATACAGCCCAAAATGTCATTAGCCTTCTTGGCAACAAGGGCACACTGTTGACTCATATCCAGCTTCTCGTCCACTGTAACCCCTAGGTCCTTTTCTGCAGAACTGCTGCCTAGCCATTCGGTCCCTAGTCTGTAGTGGTGCATGGGATTCTTCCGTCCTAAGTGCAGGACTCTGCACTTGTCCTTGTTGAACCTCATCCGATTTCTTTTGGCCCAATCCTCTAATTTGTCTAGGTCCCTCTGTATCCTATCCCTACCCTCCAGCATATCTACCACTCCTTCCAGTTTAATGTCAACTGCAAACTTGCTGAGGGTACAGTCCCCGCCATCCTCTAGATCATTAATGAAGATAGAGAACAAACCCGGCCCCAGGACTGTCCACTTCATACCGGCTGCCAACTAGACATCGAGCTATTGATCACTACCCGTTGAGCCCGACGATCTAGCCAACTAGCCAAATAAGCTAATGCATTCCCATGCTAGTACTTACTGATTCTAATGGAGTTGAATTTCTTGCTTCCTTGATCTGTGTCTGGGAAGCACACAGAACAGACAGACAAAACTTCCCCCTCCCCATCAGATTTGAAAGTATCTTGTCCCCTGATTGGTCCTTTTGGTCAGGTGCCAGCCAGGTTTCCTAAGCTTCTTAACCCTTTACAGGTAAAAGGATTTTGTGCCGCTGGCCAGGAGGGATTTTATAGTACTGTATACAGGAAGGTTGTTACCCTTTATATTTATGACAAATGCACCAGCCACATTTGGGAGACTAATGGAGAGGATGATATCCCCCTCTCAGTCTGTCTGTTAGAGCTAGATGATATCCTGGTGCTTGGTAAAACATTTGAGGAGGAACTAATACATTTAACAACTTTCTGTGATAAGCTGAAGGAGGCTAATCAGAAACTGAACCCAAAGAAATGTGAGTTGTTTCAAAAAGAGGTATCATACCTTGAGCACACAACTAGTGAGGAGGGTATATCCACAAATAAAAAGAAAATTTAGGTTGTACAGAGCTGACCAACCCCCCCAGACGCTCACAGATATACAGAGTTTTATAGGGCTCTGCTCTTATTACACATGGTTTATTCGTCGGTTTGTCAATATTTAAAAAATGCTCCCCACGTGGTCATGTCAGTGGTTAGAAGAATGTACAGTCAGATTTTCAGAGTTGAAAAAGGCTCTGATGTTTGGTCATGTCTTGATCTCAAAGTTTCCAAACCCCTTTCATATTGGACACCGATGCTAGTTTATTATTTGGGGCAGCATTGACACAAGATCACAAGGGAATTGAGAGGGTGGTAGTTTATTTTAGTCAAAGTCTAAGTTCTCCTGAGAGAAAATATTGCACCACCCAAAAGAAATTGCTAGTGGAGGTAAAATCTGTAGAATATTCCCATCACTATAATATCAGTAAGGCTACATTTGCTAAAAATACCCATGACTAAAAAGTCATGGACAGGTCATGGACAGTAAACAAAAATTCATAGCCTGTCCATGACTTGTACTATATACCCCTGACTAAATCTTGGGGGCAGGGGTGCCCTGAGGGCTCAGCAGGTGCTGGGGGATGGCCTGGGATCCCTGCTGGTGCTAGGTCCGGGGGGAGGGGCTGGCAGGATCCTTACCTTGAGCCATGCCTCCCTGGAAGTGGCAACATCCCCCTCACTCAGCTCATAGGTGGAGGCATAGACATGGCTTTGCATGCTGCCCCCACCCCCAGCACCAGCTCTGCAGCTCCCATTGGCTGGGAACCACAGCCAATGGGAGCGATGGGGGCGGGGCCTGTAGGTGGAGACAGTGCACAGAACTGCCTGGCCATGCCTCCACCTAGGAGTTGAGGGAGGGGGATGTCACTGTTACTGAGGAGCCCCCTCATATAAGTGCTGCCCAGAACCCTCACTCCCTCCCATGCTCCAACCCCCAGCCCTAAGCCCCCTCCCATGCCCAAACTTCTGCTGCTTCTGGGGGTGGGTGAGACTGCCCCAGCAGCGGCCAGTGCGGCTGGCTAGGGGGCCACCTGAGCTTCTCCGAGCCAGCTGCACCGGCCACTGCAAAAGTCACAGAGGTCCCAGAAAGTCACAAAATCTATGACTTCAGTGACCTCCGTGACAAACTTGCAGCCTTAAGTATTAGTGGAACTTTTTGGTCAGGACAGGCCATGCTTTCCTTCAATCAAGATTTGGATTCAGAAATCTTGAGCAACAGTTTACCAAATGGCTGAAGAATGTACAGTGCTATGATTTCACAACCACACATGAGTCTGTCCAAAAGCATAGTAATGCTGATACCTTGTCTGGGTGGCCTCGTTGGGAGGCTAACTGCAAACAATGCTCCAAGCAGGAGAGCAAAGAATTAGTTGCTTAATGGGATAGGCTTGCCTCCCTTCCTCTAGTTCACAGAAGTGTGCATGTTCCTGGTATATCCATTGGAAGATTGGGGATGGAGTGGCAGGAATGAATGCCAGAGTAACTAAACACTTCCCAAAGAGAGGATCCTGATATCAGGATTGTGTGTGACTGGAAAATCAGTTGGTAAATACAGCCACCCAGGAACCTGGTGTCCCCTCATAACACCACAGTAAAAGTTTGCCGGACACAGTTTGTGACTGGTTGGTGATCTAACTATACTGTTAATCAACAGTTTGGAGAGAATCTACTCTCCTTTTTGCAGCCTGCCTTGACCTTAGTATTTTCAGTGTGAGCTGCCCTAGGCACCTCGCGTCATACTGGTCCCTTGCCTGAGACACAATCAATACTTACTTCATGATACTTCAAAAATGGCCTGAGGCTTTTACTTACCCAATAAGAAATCAAGAGGTTGTGACAGTAGCAGTGAATGATCTTTTCACCAAATTTGGCATCCCAGATGAATTACACAGAGATCAAGGAGAAAATTTGAATCCAAAGTATTTCAGCAGGTTTTTGAGATTCCTGGGATCCACAAAACGTGCACCATCCCAGCACACCCACAGTCTTATGGGATGGTAGAAAGGTTCAATAGGACTCTAGAGGTATTGCTGGCTACCTTTGCAGAACAGCACATTCCATTCCTTTAGATGGTTTACAGAACAGCAGTCCCTGAGAGTACAAAGTGAATCCCAGCACTCCTTATGCCATTCACTAAGGACCCCAGCAAATCTCTTGTATGGAGTTCTTGAAGAGGAACAAAGGGATTTGGACTGTGTAGAAACCCACAATCCAAAACTGAAATAGTTCACTTCTTTGCTAGGAAAAATTTAATATAATCACTGATGAAATGAAAAATCAGTATGATGTAAGGTCAAACTTTCAAAAGAGGGGATCTGGTCTGGTTCCATAATCCTAGAAGAAAGAAGGGTAGGAAGGCTAAACTGGAGAAACTGCAGGAGATATCCTACACGGTACTGACTTGAATAAATGAAGTGGTGTACAGGATACATTTTTGTTCCTGGACTAAACCCAAAGTTATCCATGTGATTGGCAAGCCAGGTACCAGCTTTTGCCTAGGTAGCAGGCATTAAGTTAAGAACTGAAAAACTCATAGCTGGAGACTAGACCAGTGCACTTATGTGTTAGTGTTGCTCAAAATAGGTATTAGTCTTATAAGAATGTATTTAGTGTTTAGACTCTATAGAATGCTTGTACATTGCTGCATATATTAATCTCACCTGTACTGTCTGTATTCCATGCTCTGGAAAGAAAGATGTAAGTTTTGCTTTATAACTTTGAAAATGTTTGTTCTGAGCTTGTGAACTCAGATGGGGAGAGCGGTTCCCTCCGCCTATCCAGGAGAACTATCAAAATCAGACTGGCCATTAAGAAACATCCCAATCCAATACAAAGGATTGGTCATTGGCCCTATCACCCCTTGGAAATGTAATGTGAAAGGCAATGTCTCTCATGGTTTGGAAGACCAAATGTAAAGGATAAAACAGGGTCACAATAACATTTGTCATCTCTCTGCTGCTTGCACTCTCACAGGGCCAGAGACTCTAAACTCAGGCAAAGATCCCCAGGAGTTACAACCCAGGTCCGTCCTGAGAGACATCTTGAATTGACAGATTACCGCATATCTGCCATCTTTAGGAATCAACCATAGTAACTCACTTTTGTGTACATATTTTCTTGCTTTAACATGTAAATAACTCTCATTTCTTTTCCCCAGTTAATAAACCTTTAAATTAGTTTATTACAGGATTGGCTACAGGCTTTGTCTTCGGTGTGAGATCTAAGATACAAATTGATCTGGGTTAAGTGACTGGTTTCTTGGGACTGAAAGCAACCTGAATATTGTGTTATTTTCAGTATAAGTGACCATTTATCACTAAATCCAGTTTGCCTGGGTGGCAAGGTAGATTGGTGAGGCTAAGAGGACTGTCTGTGACTCTTTTGTGAGACTGTCATAGTGATGCAGGAGTTCACATTTGTTACTAGTTTGGTGAAATCTAATTATAGAACACACCATCAGTTTTGGGTATCTGCCCCGTTTTTGACAGTCTGCCCTGAGGTAGGGACTCACTGTCCTGAGCCACTCCAGAAAGCATGACAATCCATAAGGCCCATTTGAGAAGATATCAGAGGGACAGAATTTTAACTTCCCTTGAATCTGAGAATGTAGCTGTGAGTTGAAGCTGGAAAGATGTTAAAGACATGAATTCCACATTAGAACAAAGTGGACAGGGTCTGCCTCAACCTGCAAATCCCACAGAAACAATAGACATTTTTAAAACTACAATACCCACCTGGTGAAGTGAAGAAGCAGACTGACAGAGCCAGAAGGGTACCCAGAAGTCACCTACTACAAGACAGGCCCAACAAAGAAAGTAACAGAATGCCACTAGCCGTCACCTACAGCTACCAATTAAAACCTCTCCAGTGCATCATCAAGGATCTTCAAACTATCCTGAAGGACAATCCCCCACTCTCACAGACCTTGGAAGACAGGCCAGTCCTCGCTTACACACAGGACCCGCAACCTGAAGCAAATACTCACCAGCAACTACACACCACACAATAAAAACAACAACCCAGGAACCAAACCCTGCAACAAACCCCATTGCCAACTCTGTCCACATATCTATTCAAGGGACACCATCATAGGACCTAACCACATCAGCCACACCATCAGGGGCTCGTTCACCTGCACATCTATCAATGTAATATATGCCATCATGTGCCAGCAATGCCCCCCTGCCACATACATTGGCCAATCCAGATAGTCTCTACACAAAAGAATAAATGGACACAGATCTGACATCAGGAATTATAACATTCAAAAACCAGTAGGAAAACACTTCAATCTCCCTGGTCACTCAATAAAAGACCTAAAAGTGGCAGTTCTTCAACAAAAAAACTTCAAAAACAGACTCCAACGTGAAACTGCAGAACTGGAATTAATTTGTAAACTGGACACCATCAAATTAGGCCTGAATAAAGACTGGGAATGGTTGGGTCATTACAAAACCTAATTTTCCCCATACTAATTTCCCCCTACTGTTACTGACACCTTGTCAACTGTTTGAAATGGGCCACTCTCATTACCACTACAAAAATGATTTTTCCTCCCTTGGTATCCTACTGTTAATTGAATTGTCTTATTAGACTGACCTCCCACTTGGTAATGCAACTCCCATCTTTTCATGTGCTGTGTATTTATACCTGCTCCTGTATTTTCCACTCCATGCCTTTGATGAAGTGGGTTCTAGCTCATGAAAGCTTATGCCCAAATAAATTTGTTAGTCTCTAAGGTGCCACAAGGACTCCTCATTTTTTTTGCTGACACAGACTAACATAGCTACCACTCTGAGACATTTCTCAGGAGCTGGTTGAAATGGACCTCTCTTTGGTGATTTAAAAGAAAGCCCATCAGGAAGCAAAAAATATCACAGGGGTTTTGGTGGGAATAAACATCAATTTGGGTTGATGCTGAGAAAACCTCTCCCTTCTGTTTTTTCCACCAAATGCATCCGATGAAGTGAGCTGTAGCTCACGAAAGCTTATGCTCTAATAAATTTGTTAGTCTCTAAGGTGCCACAAGTACTCCTTTTCTTCATGTGTAAATAGTTAATGTTGTATCATTTTAATTTGTTAAATTATTTCTTTTCTTTCTGATTGGGATGGATTATTGGCTGGCACCATTTTAGGCCTCATCAGAATGAGGGGGTGTTGCTGAGAGCAGAGTTAATGACAGTATGGCTCTTCAGTGAGATACAGTGGCTGGGGCAACTAGAGGATGGAGAGTGCTATACTTGGATGTGCTCTCTATGCACAGCTGGTCACAATTGTTTAATAAAAAAAATTACACTCCTAAAAATGGAGTTTCATGAAATGAAATATTGTGTAAGGAAAAGGTGCTTGATGACATTTTTTTTATTTTACAATGGGAAATTCAAAAAAAGTACATTTTCATTTCATTTTGAATTGAAATCTTTACTTCGATTTCTGAAAACCAATTACATTTCAGATGATTATTTTCCACGTCCCTTCTCCTTTTTTTCAATAAAATGAATAATATCTAGGATTTTTTTGCATGTTTTCCTCTTGTGTTTTTCATTGCTCCCTCTCTACTTTTTCAAAACTGCAACAGCTTTGGAAAAGTTACAAAGTTGCAAAAGGAAAAAATGAAACTAATTTTGTCACTCTTTTCCAAAGTCAGAGAATTTCTGAAAAGTTAAAGATTGGAGAAGAGAAGTAAAAGTTTGCATGCGTGGGAGGAAGGAGAACCTCAGACATCAATCATTAGCAATTTTGAAAACTGATTCAGAACATAAATTTTGTACCAAAATCTAAATTTTTATGCATTTTTGGTGGGATGGGGAAAAGCATGTTCTGACTACTTCTTGTCCTGGGATTCATTAAATTCCCATAGATCCTCAGACTGTGCGAAATGTAGATGCCACAAAATCCTCTCCTTTGAAGAGAGATTTCATCTGTAGTTTAGAGCTTTTTCCCTTCTGCAGATTTTTCTATAGTAGAGCAAAGTATAACCCTTTGAAATTATATAACATTTTATAATTGTTCTGGTTTCTGACAACTTTTGCTTGAAATTGACCTAAATCAGGAAGCCCTTTATGAATCCTATGAATAAATCTTTGTCCATTGAGAATCATTTTCACTGGTTTATCCATCTGGCAACCAATAGATACACAGATTTATAGTTCAAAACCTAACATGGAGATATTTATTTATAATGGACTGAGTTATAGAATCATAGAAGATTAGGGTTGGAAGCGACCTCAAGATGTCATCTAGTAGAACACCTGCTCAAAGCAAGACCAACCCCAAATAAATCATCCCAGCCATGGCTTTGTCAAGCCGGGCCTTAAAAACCTCTAAGGATGGAGATTCTACCACCTCCCTAGGTAATACATTCTACTGCTTCACCACCGTCCTAGTGAATTAGTTTTTAGTAATTTCCAACCTAGACCTCCCCGATTGCAAATTGAGACCATTGCTTCTTTTTCTGTCATCTATCATCACTGAGAACAGCCAAGCTCCATCCTCTTCGGAACCCCCCTTCAGATAGTTGAAGGCTGCTGTCATAACCATACAGCTAAGGGTAGCCTAGAATTCCTCCTTACCTGTAAGGGGTTAAGAAGCTCAAATAACCTGGTTGGCACCTGACCAAAAGGACCAATGGGGAAAGAAGATACTTTCAAATCTTGTTGTGTGTGTTCTCTTGGGAAGCAGAGAAGCATCAGGTCAGAAAACTCCTTCTACTATAAACCATCCTAAAAGTCTCTTGTATTACAAAAATTGTAAGTAAAAGCCAGGCAAGGTATGTTAGATTATCTTTTGTTTTGCTTGTGAATTTTTCTTTTGCTGGAGGGAGGTTTATTCCTCTCTTTTGTAACATTGAAACTAATCCTAGAGGAAGTTCTGCTGTGTTTTTGAATCTTTTGTTACCCTGTAAAGTTATTTTCCATACTGATTTTACAGAGGTGATTTTTACCTTTTTTTTAAATAAAATCCTTATTTTAAGAACCTGACCGATTTCTCTATTGTCCTAAGACCCAGGGGTTTGAGTCTGTGATCACTTTGTAACAAATTGGTTATGATATTATTCTCAAGCCTCCCCAGGAAAGGGGTTGAAGGGCTTGGGGAGGATATTTTGGGGGAATAGGAACTCCAAGTGGTCCTTTACCTGATTCTTGGTTAAATCACTTGGTGGTGGCAGCGTCCCCTACAAGGGCAAAGAATTTGTGCCTTGGGGAAGTTTTAACCTAAGCTGGTAGAAATAAGCTTAGGGGGTCTTTCATGTGGGTCCCCACATCTGTACCCTAGAGTTCAGAGTGGGGAAGGAACCCTGACAATCCACCACCTCCCTAGGTAACACATTCCAGTGCTTCATCAGCCTCCTAGTGAATTAGTTTTTAGTAATTTCCAACCTAGACCTCCCTCACTGCAAATTGAGACCATTGTTTCTTGTTCTGTCATCTATCATCATTGAGAACAGCTGAGCTCCATCCTTTTTGGAAACCCCCTTCAGATAGTTGAAGGCTGCTATCAAATCCTCTCTCACTCTTCTCTTCTGCAGACTAAATAACCCCATTTCCCTCAGCCTCTCCTCGTAAGTCATGTGCCCCAGTCCCCTAATCATTTTTGTTGCCCTGCACTGGACTTTCTCCAATTTGTCCACATCCCTTCTGTAGTGGGAGGACCAAAACTGGATGCAATACTCCAGGTGTGGCCTCATCAGTGCCAAATAGAGGCAATAATCACTTCCCTCGATCTGCTGGCAATGCTCCTACTAATACAGCCCAATATGCCATTGGCCTTCTTGGCAACAAGGGCACACTGTTGACTCATATCCAGCTTCTCATCCACTGTAATCCCCAGGTCCTTTTCTGAAGATCTGCTGTTTAGCCAGTCGGTCTCCCAGCCTGTAGCGGTACATGGGATTCTTCTATCCAAAGTGCAGGACTCTACACTTGTCCTTGCTGAACCTCATCAGATTTCTTTTGGCCCAATCCTCCAATTTGTCTAGGACACTCTGGACCCTATCCCTCCTCTCCATATTATCTACCTCTCCCCGCAGTTTATTGTCATCTGTGAATATGCTGAGGGTGCAATTCATCCCATCATCCAGATAATTAATGAAGATATTGAACAAAACTTGCCCCAGGATGGACCCCTGGGGCGCTCTGCTTGATATCGACTGACAACTAGACATTGAATCGTTGTTTACTACCTGTTCAGCCCAACAATCTATCCAACTTTCTATCCACTTTATAGTCCATTCATCCAATCCACATTTTTTTAACTTGCTGGCAAGAATACTGTGGGAGACAGTATCAAATGTTTTGCTAAAGTCAAGGTATATCATGTCCACCACTTTCCACATATCCACAAAGAGAGTTATCTCATCATAGAAAGCAATCAGCTAAGTCAGGCATGAATTACCCTTGGTGAATCCATGTTGACTGTTCCTGATTACCTTCATCTCCTCCAAGTGCTTCAAAATGGATTCCTTGAGGACCTGCTCCATGACTTTTCCAGGGACTGAGGTGAGGCTGACCAGTCTGTAGTTCCCCAGATTCTCCTTCTTCCCTTTTTTAAAGATGGCCACTATATTTGCCTTTTTCCAATCATCTAGGACCTCCCCTGATCACCACAAGTTTTCAAGGATAATGACCTGCAATCACATCAGCCAACTCCCCAACTCCCACAGCACCCTCGGATGCATTGCTTACAATGGCCCCATTGACTTGTGCATGTCCAGCTTTTTCTAAATAGTCATAACCTATTTTTTCACCACGGAGGGCTGTTCATGTCCTCCCCATACTGTACTGCCCAATACAGCAGTCTGGGAGCTGACCTTGTCTCTGAAGACTGAGGCAAAAAAAGCATTGAGTACTTCAGCTTTTTCCACCTCATTTGTCACTAGGTTGCCTCACCCATTCAGTAAGGGTCCCACTCTTTCCCTGACCTTCTTGTTGCTAACATAACTGTAGAAACTCTTCTTGTTACCCTTCCAATTCCTTGCTAGCTGCAACTCCAATTGTGCTTTCCACTTCTTGATTACACCCCTGTATGCTCGAGCAATATTTTTATATTCCTCCCTAGTCATCTCTCCAAGTTTCCACTTCTTGTAAGCTTCCTTTTTGTGTTTAAGCCCATCAAGATTTCTCTGTTAACCCAAGCTGGTTGCCTGACATATTTATTATTCTTTCTGCACATTGCAATGGTTTGTTCCTGTGTCCTCAATAAGGCTTCTTTAAAATACATCCAGCTGTCTGGGACTCCTTTCCCCCTCATATTAGCCTCTCGGGAATCCTGCCCATCAGTTCCCTGAGGGAGACAAAGTCTGCTTTTCTGAAGTCCAGGGTCCATATTCTGCTGCTCTCTTTTCTTCCTTTTGTCAGAATCCTGAACTGGACCATCTCATGCTCACTGCTGCCCAAGTTGCCACCCACTTCTACTTCCCCTACCAATTCTTCCCTGTTTGTGAGCATCAGGTCAAGAGGAGTATGGCCCCTGGTTGTTTCCTCCAGCACTTGCACCAGGAAGTTGTCCCCAACACGCTCCAAAAACTTCCTGGATTGTCTGTGCACCACTGTATTCTCTCCCAGCAGATGTCAGAGTGATTGAAGTCCCCCATGAGAACCAGGGCCTGTTATCTGGAAACTTCTGTTAGTTTTCTGAAGAAAGCCTCATCTATCTCATCCTACTGCTCTGGTGATCTATAGCAGATGCCCACCATGACATTAATCTTGTTGCTCTCGCCTCTAAACTTAACCAAAGGATTCTCAACAGGCTTTTCTCCAGATTCATACTGGAGCTCTGAGCAACCATACCGCTCTCTTACATACAGTGCAACTCCTCCACCTTTCCTCCCCTGCCTGTCCTTCTTGAACCATTTATACCCATCCATGAAAGTGCTCCAGTCATGTGAGTTACCCCATCAAGTCTCTGTTATTCCAATCACATCATAGTTCCTTGACTGCGCCAGGATTTCCAAGTCTTCCTGCTTGTTTCCCAGGCTTCTTGCATTCATGTACAAGTACCTAAGCTAACTAGCCGATTGCCCTACTTTCTCAATATGAATCAGGAGGCCTCCCCTGTTGCACCCTCCTTCTTGTGTTTCCTCCTGGTATCCCACTTCCCCACTTACCTCTGGGATTAGGTCACTATCCCCCGGCGAACCTAGTTTAAAGCCTCCTCACTAGGTTAGTAAGCCTGCCTGCGAAGCCTCCTTCTTAGTTAGGTGGATCCCATCTCTTCCTAGCAATCCTTCTTCCTAGAAAAAAATATTCCATGGTCGAAGAATCCAAAGCCCTCTCTCCGACACCACCTGAGCAACCATGCATTTACCTCTACAATTTGATGGTCCCTACCTGGGCCTTTTCCTTCAACGGGGAGGATGGATGAGAACACAACTTGTGCTTCAAACTCCTTTATCCTTCCACCCAGAGCCATGTTATCTTCAGTGATCCACTCATGGTCATTCTTTGCAGTATCATTGGTGCCCACATGGAGAAGTAGGTAGCAGTCCAAGGGCTTGATCAGTCTTGGCAGACACTCTGTCACATCCTAAATTCTAGCTCCAGGCAAGCAGCACACTTCTTGACTCTCCTGGTCTGGACGGCAGACGGATGACTCTGTTCCCCTTAGGAGGATGTCCCCAAACACCCCCACCCATCTCCTCTTGTTGGTAGTGGTGGACATGGAACCCCCATCACTAGGACAATGCATCCCATGCCTTCTAGTCAATAGGGTATCCTTCTGATCCCTTCCCTCAGATGACTCTTCCAACCCATTCTCTTCTGTAGTAACTATGCAGGGAGCATGAAAACTGTTTCTTACCTCTATTTGAATAGGGGGTACATGGGTTCTCCCCTTTCTTCTTCTGGAGTTCACATGCTGCCAATTTTCTCCCCCATTCTGCACTGCCCTCTCTGATTCTTCAGCATGCTCTGCCTGTAGTACCAAAAGCTGACTTCTATCCAGAAAGTCTTCATTTTCTATGATGCAGTGCAGAGTTGATACTTGGGTCTCTAATCTTTTAACCTTCTTCTCCAATATGGAGACCAGCTTGCACTTCATACAGACGAAGTCACTGCTATCTCTGGGAGAAAGAAAAACATGACACATCCTATGCAGATCACAACAGCTGATTGCTCACTATCCATAATATCTTCCTTCTAAATCCTTCAATCCTTACACACTTAGAATTCCAATTAACTTCAATAGGAATTTTGATTATTAGGAACAACACTATGAGGAGAAATGAGATTTCCTCAATAACAATTATTTGTTCAACATTAATTTGAACTTATTTATTTATATATAGTCTGGTATATTATACACTGTATACTTATTGTGTATAATCTCCATTATGTATCTCTGAAATGCAAGGACTCTGATCACATTCAGACAAGATAAAAGCATGTGCAATTCCATTGACTTAATTTGAGTTACAATCATTTAGACTTCTGAATTTGGTCCTTTATTTTCACCAAATAATTATCTGAAATAAATAGTGGCTCTGTGTTAAAACTATGTTTTGTTTTGCTTTAATAATGATCACATATTGAGTTAACATAAAGCAAAACAATATGGCTGCTGAGTTATCACACAAAGGAATAGTGTAGTACATAGTAGTAGAGACATAAATATCGCACAATTTAAATTTAAGTATTGCTTTGCTAATTTAATCTATCTATCTATCTATCACATTCTAAAAAAGAATAATCCAGAAAGTGTGGCCCAATCTGCAATCTTGCTGTTTACAGGTTCGAGTTTCTTATACTCTTGATGACTGCAGTTAAATTCTTCTTTCCTGTCTGTATTTAATGTGCTTGTCAGACCAGTGCAGCACTTGGAATAACATGGGTCCTGGGAATAATGGTAGCAAACAGGAAAGTGTTTGAATCTGGGAAGGAATAATGAAGCCAATTAATAGCAAGAGTCCCTTTTAAAAGTAAATTTTCCATGTGGTGGATAAGAGATACAAGCCCAAGGCTTTTCATTTTGTTGTATTTCTTACAGGGAAATAAACATAGATAATATGTCCAATAGGGAAATAAATAGTTTTATTATATTGATAGGAAAAAGTTCAAAACCAGATATAAAATACTGCTTGTTAATATAACAAGCTTGTCCTGCTTGTTAATATAACATTTTACACAGTATAAACACATTGCAGTTGGCCAAAACCAGAAATCTTATTAGACCAATATTGTATCAGAACTAAAGAAAATAATATTGATTCATCTGAAAAGGTAATTGTTTATCAAATATAGCAAAAATGAAAATTCTTTCCTTTGGTGACATTATTTGATTGGTAAAGAAACTATTTAATTTAAAAATTCATGCACCATATTATCCCATGCAATCAGACTGATTTTGTCAAGAATCTGACCTATATTCAACTGAATAGACTCTAAATGCATATTACAATGTGGTGCAGATAGTATTCATGATAATGCTGCAGCAAAAATGACACATTTCATGTTCAGATATAAAATATTTCAGTACAGTTACTATAACATTTAATAAGTGAAATATATTTCAAAACATAAAGTACTCTTATTCTGTTCACCCCTTTCTGTTTTTACAATTTCATATTTGTTCATATCAAAACATGCCAGTGTAGCTTTATTTTTATAAATCAGCCTATACATGAAATTAAGAAAATCTTAAAATGTGTTATGCTGAGGATAGTATATTTCCTATTTAATTTTAATGGTATTTTAATTTCTCTAGAAGCACTTTAATATGATAGCTAATTGCAATAGAATTGCTAAGAAGTTGCATATATACATTAATATCAAAAGAGTTTATTAGGATTATTGATATAGCAATAAATAGAAAATAAAGCTTAGCATTGAATGAAATATTATATTCAAACCATTATATATTATATCAAATGGTAAGGCACAAATCCTGCTCCACCACCATTAGCAACAAGAGCAAGGGCCTTAACAGTATCCGAAGCAATGTGATTTCACTGTGGAAAGTGGAAAGCTGAATACTGGGAAGCTGTACAAGGTATGGTTTTAGAATTTTTTGACAAAATGTTTTTTCATCAGAAAATGTTGATTCAGTGAGATGGAAACTTTTTGTGAAAACAGGTCCATTTTAATTAAGTTTTCATAGGCAATCTTTCTCAGGCTCAGGCTGAAATTTCTGGCGGTAGCAAGAAACTCACCCTAGTATTAGAGCTGCAAGTTCAAATCCCCTCTCCCCCTAAACCAAAGCAGGGATTGAACCTCATGCTCTCATGTCCCAGGGAAGTACTTGAACCACCAAGCTACAGACTCAGTATTCCTTGCTCTGGCTCACAGAACATTTAATTATTTATACAAACTGGCACAGCTCCAAGAGGAGAAACTGAAACAGAGGATTGAACGGGGTCTTCCATAGCCCAGGCAAGGACTCTAATCATTGGGCTATTCTGAGGGGCTCACTCTTGCTCATGTTTTTGATAAAAATTTTCAGAAGGTCTAGTTTTCATTCTGATGTGGAATGAAAATAAATGTCTAACCCTCAATTTCTTTTGTGAAAAGGATTTTTTTTTCTGGCCAGCACTAGATCCTACTCCCTAGCACACCACAGAACAGAGTTATGTGTGGGGTTCCTGTATCTTAGGCCTGGTCTATACTGGGGGCGGGGGTGGGGAAGAGGGGAGGGAATTGATCTAAGTTACGCAACTTCAGCTACATGAATAATGTAGCTGAAGTTGACGTACTTAGAGCTACTCACTGCGGTATCTTCACTGCGGTGAGTCGACAGCTGACGCTCCCTTGTCGACTCTGCCTGCACCTCTCATCCTGGTGGAGTACCGGAGTCGACAGGAGAGCGCTCGGTGGGTCGATTTATCTCTAGACTAGACACGATAAATCGACCCCCGTTGGATCTCTGCCCGCCAATCCAGGGGTAGTATAGACATAGGAAAAGGTGACTGTGTAGATCTATTGGCTAGCTCCCTTGCAGAGCTGAGACTTGTAATACCCATGCGTGCTACTGCAGCTCTGAGTTCACACTAATTGCCATCAAATTATAATGCAGCTCTCGGACCTGTGGGACATGATATTGCCTCAGTGCACAGTCTATTCCTGAATGAATAGACAAATCTTTATGAATGTTTAATATTTTTTAAACAATTGTTTGCATTTGTGTCTCTTTATTTCAATAGGAATTGTGCATGTCTGTTTTTCTTTTCTAAAACTTTTGTTAGTGTCTCAGTACAAATAACACTGTAGCTAAAGACAAAATGCTCTGTAAAATTTTCAGACTTGAGACTTAAAGACTAATGTTAGGAATTTTCCATTTTTTAAAACACAGGTGTACTGTATAGATTACTCACAGGTTATTTCTGATGTAAGTATGTAGACAAGAATGTAAAGAGAGGTGGGAACAAAAAGTGATATATATGAGAAATATCAGATTTTAAACATTCCTGCCCAGAGCTTCATCACCGTATATAAAAATGTTTCTTACTATTGCCAGTTTCTATATTGCTAATAATTTGATTTATCAATAAAATAGTAAAATTTAGTATAGTTATCACTTAATAAAAATATTCTAATCTCATGATGAAGAAGCAGAAAATTGTGAAGAGACCATTCCCCTGACATCAACTGTGTTTGGCAGATGGTGCTGTCAGTTCAGTTCTGTGTTTATTCTGTCATGCATGTGGTAGCATATTTTAAAATGTACAAGCTCATGTATTATCTATGGGCTAAAAGCATGCAACACAAGTGGGACTATATCACAAGAGTTAAACTTCTGTAAACAACTAGCAGTGGTTGTGTAAATGTTATTTTCTTGACATAAATAACAGAAACATATGGCCAGAGACAGGAAGTGGGTAATACCTGGATAGATTGATATCCTGTTCGACAAGTGACTATATTTATGACATGATTCTGCCTGACAGTGAAAGAGAAGGGGAGGCAAGTTAATGACTTTTTCATGAACTCTGACAACATACATTTGACCACTGAACAGCTTTGCTCAACAATCTGATTCACTGCATTGTTGTTAAATATGTTCAATAAGAAAATATTGTGGGTCAGAAGTAAACTCTCTTTTCATGTTTTCCTTAGGCAACTTTATGCTGAAACAGCACTGCTCTTTTAATAGTTTACTACTAACTCATTTTAACAAGACATTCCAATTGCATAAATCAGAGTCCTTTACTGAATGACATACTAAGTCCCTTGGCCTATATTGGACCATTAGAAATATTCTACTCCTGTTACAATTTGAAGTTCAAAGTTAGAAACTCAACACCAAAGTACTGATTTTATTTTCTTTTCTTACTACTCTTGGTAGGTGACCCAAGTAAGTAAGTATGCTCTGGTGCTAAAACATAAAAAATAGCACCTGCTAATATTTTATATGGGCCTTAACCCATTGCAAACTACCAAAATTACATACCGTGTAAAGTCATGGAGAAACAACTGCTATTTTTACCTTTTCAGTACATACATAGCATTACATGTAATTCTTCCATTATCTTCCACAACATATATAGAATTGTGGAACGTCATATATGTTCATGGTCTCAGTGATTTTAATCTCAGATTTGTTCAGTTTATAAGTGGAAGGATTTTTTCCCCCTACCTGCCAGCCATGCAAAATAACCTTGGGTCTAAAAATAAAGCTTCTCACCCCCCTCCCGCCCCATTTAATAAAAGGTTCTGCAGTCCAAAATTGACCTTTTGGCACATCTGGTAACTTCATTGGTTTCAAATTCTGTCCTCAGTGACACATGTGCAGCCTTCAATGTGCCTGCACTTGTGCAACCTACTGCAAATTCATGATGAGGTTTTTTTTTTCATAATGGCTAAGATTGAATAGAATCTACAGCCCTTCATTTTGGGTATGTCTAGACTGCAATCACTGGGTGCAATTGCAGCTTGAGCCGACATACCTAGCTATTATGGGTCCAGGAACAGGGAAGTTGCGGCAGTGCCAGCTTCAGTGTGGGCTAGCCCCACGAGTCGTTACCCAGGATTCTGGGTGGGTTTGTAGAGGTCATCTAAAGCTTGTGCTGCTGCGGGTTCGTTGCTCTGGAACCTGAGCTAGATAGATTAAAGCTACCTTGGGTATGTCTACTTAATCTCCAATCACACCCTGTGCCTATAGCATAGAGTACACACAACCTTTATTTTAGCTGGGATGGCTCTCCATCTCCCAAGATATTAAGGAGACAAGGTGGGTGAGGTAATATCTTTTATTGGATTAATTTATGTTGGTGAGAGAGACAAGCTATTGAGCCACACAGAGCTCTTCTTCAGCTCTGGGAAAGGAACTGCTAGCCAGCATCACAGGGAAATGCAAAGTGTAACAGATTGTTTAGTATAAATAGATAGCACATATTGTAAGGGACCATTCAAATCAGAGTGGCCCATTAACACCTCTGCAGTTGTAGGACAAAAAGAGGGGGTTAGTGGGTTACAGAGTGTTGAAATAAGCCATACATCCAGTGTGTCTGTTTAGTCCATGATTTTTACTGTCTAGTAGAGCAATGAATTTAAGCTCCCAGGCTTGTCTTTTGAAAGTATTGTGTAGGTTTCCTTTGAGGATGAGGACTGACAGGTCAGATATAGAGTGATTGCCTTGTGAAAAGTGTTCACCCACAAGTGATGTAGTGTTTTGTCGTTTATCATTTTCCTGTGTGAGTGCATTGAGAGTGTAGTGATTGTTTGGTTTTACCTACCTAATACTTATTGGGGCATTTAGTGCAGTGGATGAGATACACCACATGTTGTGAAAGGCTTGTGTAGGACCCATGGATTTTGAAAGGTGTATTGTGGGTAGTGCTGATCATTGTAGCAGTGGACATATGTCAACAGGTTTTGCATCTGTTGTTCTGTCAGGGTCTGATGACACTTTGAGTTGATGTGTCCTGGTCTTTGAGGGTCTTACTTCTGATAATGAGATTGGAGAGGTTAAGGGTTGTTCAAAACCATCCGTTCTACCTTGCATTTTGCTATGATGCTGGGAATTCCTTTCCCAAAGAAGAGCTCTGTATGGCTCAAATGCTTTTCTGTCTCACCAACATGAGTTTGTCCAGTAAAAGATATTACCTCACCAACCTTGTCTCCGTAATATCCTGGGACTGATATGGCTACAACTATACGACGTAAAAAATAATATTGTTACTGAAGATGGATGATCAGTCTCTAAATACACAAAAGAAGCAAATCGATTGTATAGAAACGTATTTTTGGATAGTCATTTTTCAGACCCTCACTTGCAACAACTTCAGGCAGCAAACTAGAGACAGAATTTGAAATAGAATACATGCATAGAAATCTTGCCTTATACAAAAAAAAATCCTTTTGCAAGAGTTAAACAATCAGAATTTGGCCCGTTAAGCAGAAGGTACATTAAGAAAGACAAAGCTTAACCCTTGGCAAATGAATTACATTACTGCAAAACAACAAAATATAATAAATAATTAATTTTAGTCAATGACAATACTCACAATGACCTTGCTTTTGTGGTTCATTGGTACAAACTACTGAATAAGTAACTATGGAAGTCTTGATGTCGCTCAAACAAAATACAAGAGATTTCAGGGTAGAGCTATAAGGTTTAAGTGACACAATATGGGAATGAAACTTTCTGACTCCTTTTCTTTTTTCAAAAAGACTCAAGCCATCCTTTTTCATAAGCCCCGCCCCTCTGGTGCCGATAGGTGCCCAAATCGAGCCTCTGATCATAGAATCATAGACTCTTAGAATATTAGGGTTGGAAGAGACCATTTTTCCTTGTTCTGTCATCTGCCACCACTGGATCAGTCTAGTTCCATCCTCTTTGGAATTCCCTTTCAGGTAATTGAAGGGTGCTATCAAATCCCCCCCACTCTTCTCTTCTGCAGACTAAATAACCCCATTTCCCTCAGCCTCTCCTCGTAAGTCATGTGCCCCGGTCCCCTAATCATTTTTGTTGCCCTGCACTGGACTTTCTCCAATTTGTCCACATCCCTTCTGTAGTGGGAGGACCAAAACTGGATGCAATACTCCAGGTGTGGCCTCATCAGTGCCAAATAGAGGCAATAATCACTTCCCTCGATCTGCTGGCAATGCTCCTACTAATACAGCCTAATATGCCATTGGCTTTCTTGGCAACCAGGGCAAACTGCTGACTCATATCCAGCTTCTCATCCACTGTAATCCCCAGGTCCTTTTCTGCAGAACTGCTGCTTAGCCAGTCGGTCCCCAGCAGTGCATGGGATTCTTCCTTCCTAAGTGCAGAACTCTGCACTTGTCCTTGTTGAACCTCATGAATCATAGAATAGAATCATAGAATATCAGGGTTGGAAGGGACCCCAGAAGGTCATCTAGTCCAACCCCCTGCTCAAAGCAGGACCAAGTCCCAGTTAAATCATCCTAGCCAGGGCTTTGTCAAGCCTGACCTTAAAAACCTCTAGGGAAGGAGATTCTACCACCTCCCTAGGTAACGCATTCCAGTGTTAAGATTTCTTGTGGCCCAATCCTCCAATTTGTCTAGATCACTCTGGACCCTATCCCTACCCTCCAGCATATCTATCTCTCCCCCCAGTTTATTGTCATCTGAGAACTTGGTGAGGATGCAATTAATCCCATCATCCAGATCATTAATAAAGGTATTGAACAAAAGCGGCCCTCTGTTAGCAATTCTTAGCTGTGAATCTTCTCCTAGAGTTAGGTATGTATGCCATTTTTGCAAGAAGCCTGGGGAGCAGGGGAGAAAGAGAAGGACTTCCCTCACAACTTTTAGCCCAGTGGCTATGGTACTCACTTGAGATGCAGGTTTCAGAGTTGTAGCCGTGTTAGTCTGTATCATCAAAAACAACAACGAATACTTGTGGCATCTTAGAGACTAACAAATTTATTTGGGCATAATAACAATTTCATTTATCCCAAATTTATTTGGGATGTAGGAGACCCCCTTCAAGTCTTCCCTTCACCTCAAAAGGTTTTGAACAGGGATCTGCCACCTGTCAGGTACATGCGCCACAGGGCAATGAGATATTCTGATATGAGGCTTCCCCAGTCTCTCCGGTTGAAGTTGTTGCACTGTGGATAAATAATGAAAAAGTCTTTGGAACAGGATTCTGGGTCTCCCACATCCTGAGTGAGTGTTCTATCCACCAGGCTACAGAATCATTCTCATTCTTGTGCTCTCTCTCTTTCTCCCTCTGGCCCAAATGACTCTAATTATTTCTCCAGAATGCAACAGCTTCAGCAGTAGAGACTGAGGGAACCTCCTTCTCCCCTCCCCCACATCAGAATATCCCATAATTCTATGATTAGGAAACTCATCTGAGAGGTGCTAATCCATATTCAAATCCATTCTCTCCCTCAGGTGGAGGGGGGACTTGAACTGATGATCTCCCTCATCCCACAAGTATCCTAGTCTCTGGACTAAAAGTTATGGGGTGCCCTCCTCGGCTGATTTGTATGAACTCACTTGAGAGTCCTGATCCAGTAGGCACCCTCTGAACAGGCCTGCTGGATCAGGCTCTGCAGGCAACTCAGGTGGCCAGACACCCACCTTCCCTTTGTTTGTGAGTTACTCTGGAGTTTAGCTGGGAGATAAGCAACAGCACCTAGAGGGAGGCAGCAGTGTGCATTTTCATAGGCAGAACCATAAGGAATCTTTTTACTACAAAAATTCATGCACTGAGAGAGTGTAAGTGATTACATGGTTCATTGGGAGTTTGGGGCATTGCACTGGTGCTGAAACTGGGCCTATCTTTTTTGTGTGCAGTGTGTTATGCAGAATTTGCATAACTGCAAACACATGGTAGACTTTCCAGACAGTAATCTGTAGTGCTGTACAGGTAGGCATACTGGGCCCCTTTCTTAAGTTCTCAATAAGTCCTGTCAATTAAAATATGAGGTGGATTATATATATACACTATTAAAATACATATATGTATTTTATGCTGGGTCTTGTGGATTGCAAATTACATATGCTCCTCAATGTCAGCTACAGTCATTATCACATCCATCATTAAGAAATATATTTGCAAAATATTTTCAAAACTTGATATTGAGTTGTAATTAAAAAAAAAACATTCAGGACTACAATTTGCACACAATTACTTTGTCACCAGCACAGCAAATTAGTCATGATTTCAAAATTTATGTTAGTACTGGTGTCTGATATATATCGTATGCATCTAGGCTATTTACATACACATTAGTAGTTCTATTCTTGGCATCTCAGACACGTAAATGTTACAAAAATGCTACATTTTGGAGAGACCCCAGGAGCACTTTCTAGAGAACAGAGAAAGAGAAAACAAATGCTCATGCAGAACTGGAAACTGGAGGGAATGTGCAGCAGTCTATTGATTGCATAAAGGTTGTTTTGCTGTTTATTAATATCTGTGTGCAGTAGATTGTATCAATATGCTTTTGATTGCATTAACTGACCTGGTGTATGGCATTTGTTGGAAAATCTCTTATTCAAAGGGAATATTTTTTTTAATTTTAATTGTTTTTTTGTGGGCTGCCAATGTGGAAAATAAGTAGGCAACTGCTACACCATGATTTCACAGGCTGGTGAAATTTTTTCTCCTCTTTTAATTTTTCAAGGAACTACAACACAAAATAATTTAATAATCATAAAAGGATCAATTTTTAAAATTCTAATAATGAGCTTGCCACTTTCAACCCTAGTGTATGGCATAGGAGTTGCAGTAAATCTCCACTAACATTGTTCATCCTTACATCCATGAGTTTGACCTCGTTGGTGTATAAGTCATAGAGAAGTTTAGTCTAAAACCAATTGTGATCAGCTTTATCTTTGACTAAGCTTCTCAATATTTTTCATATTTGAAAGAAAGAGCATTGCTCGTATTTTTAGGTGGTGTTCACACCATTTTCAACATGCATATCAATCAAATCCCTATAAATGCTTGGCTGATTAGCATCTATGGGGTTTTTCAGCAACCAGGAATAGCTTGGACTGGGAATGCCCTGGCCATGCTCCCATTTCCCCAGGAATATACCCCACAATCCCCCTACACTGACCAGGGACCTCTTTGGGATGTGGGGCAGAGCTGACTATGCTGTCTCTATGCCTGCCAAACATTTCCAATATGGCCCTTTACAGCTCTTTCATAAGAGGAGCTGGCATAAAAAAAGCTATGATGCACCAGCGAAAATCAGATCCCAAATAATCAAACTGTGAGAAACATCCTGGCTTCGGCTTAAGTCTTCTTTGAGGTGAGAAAACTTTGGCATCTTTCTGGTTTACATGGAACCCACAAACAAGTGAGGTTTCAACATGAATGTTTTCTACAGACCTACTAACTACCATAATGTTGAACAATATAGAAGGTTTACACTCCCTTTGCACTGCTTTCCCTGTAACATTATATCCCATAGCATAACAAGGGCATAAGTAAAAACATGATAGATTATTTTGGTATATTGGTAATCTAAGTATAAAACAAATAAAAGACAAAAGAGTATCACTGCTTAAATGTATATAAATATTTATGTAGATTCCGTTTCCACAATACTTGCATGTGATATTTTTTCATTTTCCATTATTTTCATTACTAACTCAATATTGCACGGTTTAACTTTGTTTAAAATGTGAAATGTGAATAAAGATCTTCAATTGATAATAAATATCAGACTTTGCTGTGACATTTGAAAATCCTCAACAGTAACAAAAGTAAGAGCACTTTAAAGCCATTAGCAGAAAAATGCTTAACTACAAATGGCCTGGATGGTATACAAAATACTAAATGTTACAGCAGTTCACAAGGTAAATACTCTGTAGTGGTTTTACAAAGAGTGCATAGTAAAAATATAACAAAAGCTGTAATCGCTCAGTCATCTGCACAGTATAAAAGTTAAATATCTACAAAAGTATACACAGACCCTGTACTATGAAACCTGGTGTATTTTTCACATGGTGACTGTTGGTTTAAAACAAGGAAGGAAGAAACAAGCTGTCTATAGAGAATCTTATGCAGTGCTTTCCCATATGTCACTCTCTAGGACAAGGCAATATTAATGTATGAGTGGTCAGCTCCTTTCATATACTACTAATGTACTGGAAAGTCTTCCGCACTCTGTGCTTTTCTTCATGTCTCAGGACATCTAGAGATAGAGCATTTCCCCAAGCAGAACAATATGGCCTTCTCTTGGAAAAGCCCTGTGGGCTGATCATTGTCAGGTTATGTTATGTTTTAACAGTAGACACTTCAATGCTAGTTTTGTGGAGAATTGTAGCAGAAACAAGAGGTCTAAACAAACAGAAGGGCCACTAGAGCCCTTTCATTTATCATACTATTCTGACAGAGACTCCTGTCTACTCCCTACCTTTGCTGAATTTTACACATTTCTTTAAAAAAAATCTTCTGTCTTAAAAAAGTAGCTACCCTTACTTCTACCCCTTCCACACAAATATTTTATTCACAACTGTTTAGATAAGTCAACTTGAGAAATCTGAAAGAAAACATAAAATCAGAGACCACTGTCTGAAAGGTTTTTACATAGCACTAGCATTTATTAATAATTATAATATTATATATAATAATAATAAATAATAATAATACTTATACAGCATCTTTTATCCAAGATCTTGAAGTGCTATGAAAAGATAAATTATTTAAGCCTCAGAACACCCCTCTGAGTTTGGTAACTATTATTATACCAGATGTTCACATAAGGAAATTGAGATATAAAAAGAATAAATATCTTGCTGGGTGAGCAGTAGAAGAACCAATGTCCTGCTCTGGTCATTAGACCCTATTCCCTCCCTTAATAAGAAAATCTTGTTGTGTCAACCAAACTGCAACAAATGAATGTCACATCATCAATCAATTATCAAGATATAAGATTACAAGGTGAGTTGTGCAAAATATTAATCTCACAATTAAACACAGTTTTCTCTCCTTGAGTTCGCAAACATTCCTCAGAAATGCAGATTCGTAGCAAGAGTTCATTCTACAGGTGTTCACTGGCTTTAGGATATTTGTGTTTCCTTTTGGAAAGGAGCTGGTTTGGGTGTGTGGAGATTCTAATAGGAGCCCAGGGGCACTATTTATGAGTTTGGGAGGATTATTAATAGCAGGGGGGGTTATTTGTTGGGGGTATGAAAAGAATTAGTATGTGTTAGCGGTGGTGGTGTTTTGGTGGCAAATTGATGAATCTCCTGCGTTGCAGGCCATCTCTGGGGTTTCACAGTAAGCTGATGAGGGGAACTACCTTAGTCTGTAGGAGAGAACTCTGTGGATCTGGGAGTGTGTTGAACCTGTGGGAATAATGGAGAATTGGTAGCACAGGGTGAGGATTGAATGTAGGGAGTCATGGGGTTGAGATTTATGAGACTAGGATGGTTGGAACAGGTGAGATATATGTCACTGGGAGTGAGGTAGCCACGTCACTGTAAAGAGGGTCCTTGCAACCCAAGATTAAGATCTATACTCATGCATGTGGCTGTTATTATTTGTATTGCTGAAGTACTTAGAAACCTCAGTCAGGGCCCATTGTGCTATCCACTGTCCACTCCCATAACAAAACAATGGTCCTTGTTCCCAAGAGTTTACAGTTCTCAAATATGTAATGTGAGACAACGGGTGCATTAACAATGAACAAGTTGATCCACAGATAATTGGGAAACAATTAAGTTTATAACAGCTGTATCCCCTCACTGGATACTTAAATGTTTATGAAAAGTTTGAGCAATGCTGGTGTGACTTGGGGATATGGAAGCCTGGAAAGGATAATTTGTAGGGTTTAAGTCTTTTGTGATTCCTGTCATAGTGGACAGGGAAAGAGTGGGCAGGAAGAAATGTGGTTATGAGGTAGCAGCCAGGTATAAAATGCTAGTTTGATTCATCTCATTTGCTTCCCCTCCCCATGTCCCAGGTTTTCAAGGTGTCAGCTGACAGAGACACTATCCAATTATGCTGTTTAATGCAAGCTTAGTGGGCAAAAACATTAATACCATGAGGGATTACACCGTGGATTAAATCCTGGTTGGATGACATGGGGGTGCTTTCAGCTTAGATCTTGCCCAGGACGTACTCATTTGGGCATGAATTGGGAGACTCTGGGGGAGACAGTGAGATTGTGCTGGTTACATCTGATATCAAATACAAAATGTCTCCCAGATCCAATAAAGCATATTGTCCACCTTGTGTATGAGTCTCCTGATGGCATTAAAGAAGGGAAAGGTGAGAGAATATAGCATTTAAAGCTATGTCTGAACTGGCACACATACTTGATTACTGGATCATGTACATACTTGCACATCTCTCCATACCCATGCTGATTGTTCACATTATGCTACGCTGGACATGGGATAATGCTGTCCAGGCTGCTGCTGCTGCTGCTGTTGCACAATGCTGGCATTACCCTTCCAGGGGTGGTAGCCTAGGGTTCTGAGAGTCACAGGGAGACACTGTAGGAACCATGTTGCTATATTTTGTTGGTACTCTTCCCCACCTTCTCACATTTGCCAGTGGCAGGTCCTCATCTCATCACCCCCTCGCTGTTAATCCCTGGCAAATGGGTGCAAGACATGGAGTGATGGGATGATGATCTCTTTCTGCTCTTGTTCCTCACAGTTATGCAGAGGAGTATGTTACCTGACTTTCACTAGAGACCAACCCAGGGTTACACTTACATTGGTTTTATTAAATACCGCTATTGGGTCAAACAGAAAAGGGATGGAGCTTATTCACACATGCACACATTCATATCCTCATGCACCCACACACTTGCAGGCGGAGAGTTACTGGAGATAGCAGAGGAAGCTGAGAAGCCAAAGCATAATAGATCCGGTGTGTCCACCTGTGGTCATGGATCCGGGCAGGCGAGCAGGTCAAGAAGAAGAGAACTTATAAGTGTGCTTTCTTTCTTTTATTAGAATTGGGCGACTCCTGTCATGTACACTGAGTTTTCTTTCTGTGCCCTTCACCAAGAAGCATTCCCAGACCTTGTTCTTTTCATGCATACCAGGTTCTTCTTTTCTTTATGGCACTCCGTGATTGCCCTTTCAGGGCAGATTACATCAGACATACCTGTCTCCTGTCTCTTTTCTCCTTGCAGTTTCTCTCGGCCCAGTCCCACACACACTCCCTTGTTCACACTCCCTTATGGTGTGATGGAATATTGCAAAGCTAGGAGGTTATACAAGTAGTAACTGAAAAAGTTACAAAAGTTACAAATTTAAAAGGCTATGCTAACAATGACTAAAAGTTACAGAGTTTGCAAAAGGTTACAGAACTTAATGATCATTCTAGCAATGACTGAAAAGTTACAACTCTTACAATTGCATTCTACTGGATGGAATGAAGGTTTACACAACAGAGTAGAACACTAGTGAGATACTGGATGGAATTTGGCTGAACTTTCGTTGAAAATGGCTCATCTTGAGAGTTAATGGCAATTCATCCAGCTCACATAGTATAGCTATGGTGAATTTCAGTATTGCCACAATATGCCCATGGGTTGACCATCACTTCTGGTGCACAGTGGGGTGGTATCACATCATTTTGGAAACATGGAATGACCAGCAATGGCCAACGTTATTCATATAATTGTTGCCTGCTGCACACTAGAGGGTAGTGTTTCCATCCCGAAAGGGCTCAGGACAAGTCTGATTTACAAACTCTGCACAAAAAGAAAAGGAGTACTTGTGGCACCTTAGAGACTAACACATTTATTTGAGCATAAGCTTTCGTGAGCTACAGCTCACTAGTTCTCATCCATGTGCACACTGGTCCTGGTTCTCAGTGGGCAAGGGAAATCAGGAATGCCATGTGCACATAGCTTGGTAAAGCAGAGAGGCAGAGGATGACATCTGTCTGTGCCAAGGGACACCTTCACACCCTATACAACTGCTGGAAAAGCACCTGAGGGAACATTGTGAGATACATAGTTTTGTGAGGGTTTTGTTCCTTTGGAGCTGAAGGCCATTAATTGTTTATTCCTGTGAGGTTGCACACATTAAAGACACTTATAACAGGGCACATCCACCTGGGTTGTCACCTTGGGGTTGGGTTTGTGCTGTAGAGGGTGGAGGCCTCATTATAATGGGGTCATTGTGTAACATTTTTATATTCACTATTGACACTTGTTTACAAGCCTCTGTTTGGAGCACTCAATCACCTATGAAAATTTGCTTGGGAGGGAGGTGTATGTATCCATTCTTTTTTTAACCTTTCATTGTCAGTGGTGCTAACTGCATTTAGTGGCTGTTACAGCGCACTAATCCCTACTACAGTTGAACTGGTCAAGGTTTTGGTGGAGAAGGGGCTGTTTATGCTCAGGGTAATGGTAGAACCTGTCATTTCCTGTGTTGTTATTGGAACTGTGTTTCAATTTTCTGCTTGCAATCTATGCCATAGAGATGCTGATCTAACACTTTTCTGTGTTGGAAGTTTTGCTGCACTGAGGACTAGCAGTCGTTTCTTTAAACACATAACACAAATGGCACTTTCCCCATCCCTCCTATATCCTTGGGACATCAGATATTTCTGAACCTGGGAGTGGGAGACGGTAGGATGTGACAGACAGAAAAGTGTTTACAGTATCATGGCACAAACAGTTATACACTATTCAGTTTCATGTGCTGTGAATCATGGGGCCCAATCCTGAGGTGCACCAGGATACACAAGGGGTTAGAATTCAAGCTGAACATTCAACCTTAAATTGCCCATTTCCCGACTTTTGAGAGTTTAAATACTCAGCCTTAGGGGAATACATTAAAATCAGCCTCTTGTATTTAGTATGTAAGATGGTTCAAGTAATGAGTGTGTGTGTCTGAGTTATGACAAAGTTTGTGGCTGCAGGAATGATGAAAATAGCTAGACATTACTAGAAACAGGGTCTTGAGAGTGGTTAAATCTTACCATTTGACTTTCATGTCAAGTTTGGAATAAAAAAATTGAGGAAGAGGATAGGAGTAATTTTGCTACTTTTAACTATTGCTTTTGCTACTTTTAACTATTTCTGTCCTCTCTTTCTCTCTTGAATGACAGTGCTCCCACTCACACGTTACTGGTTCTATATGAATTATCTGATGGAGTGATTTTTGCATAGGGTAATTTTGGTGAAAGAGACCAATTAGAGCTTTTGGCTGAAATTATGAAAATTCCAACTCTACAGCACTTTCTGCCACATGACTGAAGAGAAGAGAATGACCTTTGTGTACAGCCTCAGACAGATGCAGTGCAGTTTGCATATTGTAGTTTTAGATTTTTTTATACAAAAATCTTCTAACTCTGTATGTGGTGACCATTCAGATATGTGAGAAAAATCTCACTTAATCAAACTAAAGCTTTTACAAAGCTCTGGATGGAATTATTGTTTAAAGTAATTAACTGACAATGCTCTAACATAAAATAAGTAGTAAATAAAGTCCACTTACACTTATTATAGTAATCATTATATTGGGTTATTAGTAGTACAAAATAAGGTAATGGACTTTTCATAGTGGTTTCATAGTGGTGATTGCAATGAAATAAAAATGGTTGACAGGAATACAAAACATGATCCAGATAAGCCTCAAAATCAATTAAATAGAGATTTAGAAATTTAAGATGCTAAGTACCAATTATGGTAGCACTAACTAGAACAACTAATATCCTAAATAAGACCTGAACATTTCTTTTGATAAAGTCATACCCAAGCAAGTTTGATGGCTACAACTTTTCCTTCTCTTCTAAAGATCAATTCCCCTCAGACTCTGCAATACTGGAGACAGACAAGATCAGTATAAGATTACAGAAAACCAATATGAACCCAAATTGTACTCCACACTAGATGATTGCAAGGTCCATTGACATCTCACCCTATTCATGGGGGTTTTGATGGAGGCTTGAGGGAGGTTAGATCTATAGTATGGGAGAGGAGATTTATGTTCTGCCAACTGTTTATATATATATATATATTATTTTTAGTTTATATGTTTTAATTTATGGTAGGGGCAACTATAGCTTTGGAAAGGCGAATCTTTTTCACTTTTGTACAATTCTAATATAATACATTTTAAAAAAATCAGTGAGTGAGTGAGTGAGTGACTGACTGACTGACTATCTCACACATGTAAAAGAGCATTACATGAAAGGATAATTTGGCCCTATATGATTAATTTAGTTAAAATGTTAAATGCTGGTTGTTGTACATTCTTAGGCTCTAGTAAGGGATGCATACATGTGCAGAAAGCAAGTTAGGCACCAAAGAGTGAAAGATATAAAATCATATAACAAACTCTAAGTTAATCAGAAGCAAAAAAAATCTTAGAGAATGAGTATGTCTGCTAGAATAAATGGGATAATTAAGAAGGATAGACTTTACAGCTAAGCAAAATTATTTCTTTGCATTAGTCTTTATAACAGAGGCTATAGAGAAGATACTTACACTTGAGCTACTCTTTTCATGTAATAAAGATAAGGTACAGTCACAGATAGAGGCACAGGGGGGAAAAATTGACAAACTAAGGAGCAGTAGTAATAAGGCCTGATGATATGCAGAAAAATTCTGATGGAATTTAAAAATGAAGTGACTAACTGCTAACAAAAATATTCAATCTCTCGGTAAAATCAGCTACTGGACTAGAGGTTAACAAATACTGTGATCCTAGAATTTCAGACAAGTGAGTCTTACTTATTACCAGAATGATTGATAAATGTGATAATTACAGATAAAAGTATAAAACATCAAGTGATCATGGCAGTGGCATGAATTCAGATATTTCTAGAGGGAGGGGGAAAATTCTGGTCCCTGACCCCCATCCAGCGGAGACCTTGTCATTCCCCCACCCCAGCAGAGACCCTGTTCTGGTCCTCACTCAAACCTCCCTGCCCTAGGGGCTTCAGATCTTCCTCGGCCATGGAGGCTCCTCTCTCTCTTACTCACACAATGCATGAGCCAGTGCTGTCAGGAGTCGAATTCTCAGTGGACTCCCCTGCATAGGAACAGACTTCCTGTGCACCAGGTCACACACCATTTGGCTTCACTACACCTCTGTCTGGATGGAGGGACAAGAATGTCAAATTTCTGTGGTATTGCAACCACACAGCCAGAGCAACACTCCAGGCAGCGTCTGTACTGATTTAATATTGGACCACAGCTTAAAAGTGGTGAGGCCATGGCCTAGCCTATAGAACTTTGAGTGAGTATAAAAGTCAATGCTGCCCTCGCTCCCCTTAATTGTCACCCACTGGACCATAGTATGTTAGGCACTAACAAGCCTACCTTCTGCAAAGAAAAATCCTGACTCCGTAGTGTATTCAAATTCTAGAGTCATGTCAGAAATAGTAGCTAAAGGAGGACTGTTTGACATAATTTATATGGACTTTCAGAAAGCCTTTCACTAAGTCTTCCCAAGATGCTGTTAAGGGAGTTAAATAGTTAGAGGCCAGGTGTTATTATGGGTCAGAAACTGGCTAAAGAGCCAGAAAATAAAGAGTAGGAATAAATGGTAAATTTTCATCATGGTCAAACGTTAACAACAGGGTGCCACAGGGTTGCACACTAGGTCTAGTGCTGTTTAATATATTTATTAATGATCCAGTAAAGGTATGAGCAGTCACTAGGCAAAATTTGTTGGTAATACAAAAGCCAGACCTTATACCCCTACTCACATTAAGCAATACCCTAATCTGGGAGAGTAAAAAATGGAACAATTTATGGGGTTAGTTATTACTCAATATGAGGAAAGGTATCAAAATCAGGCTTAATATTCACTTAGTCAAGAGTTGAGAATACTGAAGAACTTTAGACACACCTATCTACAAAAAGTGAATGGACAGCATGATAGAAGGTGAAATTCTCTACGGATAAATGCAATGGAATATTAAATGGAATCATTTGAACTATTCACACACACCATTGTAAATCAACCTGGAATTCTTTTCTGCTCTGGTTACTTTATCTCAACACTCTTGTAGCAGAAATAAAAGGGGTTCAGAGATGGCTGATGAAAATTATTAGAAGCCTGGAAAATTTTCTAAATGAAGGGAAAGTGAAAAGATTGGTACTGTGTAGTTTAGAGATTAAGAAAGAATACAATAAAGGAATACAAAATAATAAATAATACAGAGAAGTTAGGTCACTTGAGCAGGGAGACTGGACGTTGGATCCTTCACCTCCCAGGTGGTTGCCCTAACCACCAGGTTACAAAGTCATTCTTACTATCTCTTTCTGGCTCAATGGCTATTTAAGTATTTATTCAAGTAGACCCGCTTCAGCAGGAGAGATTGAGGGAGGCCCATACAGAACATTCCATAGTTCAGTCTTTTGGGCCTTCTCGTTAGCTGCAGGAAATTCACTGTCCAACTCCTTTCTCCCACCTCAAGGAGGCGGGGAAGTGAAGATGGGCCTCCCACATCCTGGGCAAGTGCTCTAACTACTGGGCTAAAAGTTATGAGGAGGGGACCACCACCTGCTGCAGTGGCATTTCTTGCATAAACAACTTTGGCACATAAGCTGCCTGACTCCAGGAGAGGTGGTTCCCAGTTGTGGATTGCAAGCAGAGATAGCTGCCTAATTCAGTAAGAATGGTGGAGCTTAGGAAACCCCCTCTCCTTGTCATCTCACATTGGCTGTCTTAGGCAGTGAGCTGGCTTTCCTGGATCCCATTCTTAGGCACCTATCTCTCCATATGAGTTACACAAGGAATCTAGGCACCTAACCCAGGGTTTGTGAATTGCAATGATTTTCTAGATGCTTGAAAGTTAGGTGTTGCAATGCTCAAGGTAGATCCAGGTCAGATTAACCTGGAAACAGATTTGGGAATAGAATGCAAGAATCCTGTCCCCTGAGTAAGGAATGGTGTCCCTAGCCTCTGTTTGTCAGAGGGTGGAGATGGATGGCAGGAGAGGCAATCATCATTACGTGTTCTGGTCATTCCCTCTGGGGCACCTGGCATTGGCCACTGTCAGTGGACAGGATGCTGAGCTGTATGGACCTTTGGTCTGACTCAATATGGCCAGTCTTATGTTCTTATGCTCTAACCAATAAATCACACCGCTTCCCATGTTTTAGTTGTAACCTACACAACGTACAGAAATGCGAAATCAACTTTAAACTTGTCATTTTGTTAGCCCTGAAATTTGATATAGTTTAATATTTAGCTATTTTTGTATCATTCTTGAAAATGCAAAACTACAGAGTCACTTTAGCAACTGGAAATTGGGTGGACAACTCCTGGAAACTGACTATTTCTTTGGGTTTTAAGAAAGAACTTTGGGGTGCTAGGGCAGGATGGAACTTAGCAAAGGTTTCCCATAATGTGGAAATCAGGAAAAAGTATTGAAAATGGTGGAATAGTTTGAAAAGATAGAACATTAAGAGTGTCAACTGATGGAACTTGACCTGCCTCCCTGCTATTTGTTCTTGACATGACTGTCTACCTGGATACCAGCACTGTGGAGATGGCTCAGCAGGCAGTGCACAACCAGGGGGAATTAGGAAGAAAATGGGGGCAGCCACATGAAGATGGGATAGTGATAGTGGTGAAACAGATGAAGGGTGGGAAGTAAATCTTTCTGGGAAGAGGCTCCATTTGGGGATTTTTATGCAAAAATACTTTTTACTGGAGGGTTTGGTTGGAGTCTCATTCTGTTGGGAATAGAGCGGGGGTCAGCACACTTTGATTGTTCAGAACCAAAAAGTGTACGAGTACTCTTCAGCTCTTCAGTCTCAGTCAGGATGAATAAACAGACCAATGAGTAAAAAGTACCAAACACAGCCAGTCACAATAGGGAGAAAGGGGACAGTGGAGACAAACTTGAGGCTCCATCCCCACCCACAATTAGGATCCTCCTGCTCCATCCCAAGATGCCTCTGTGTTCCTGGTACTAAAAACAGCTGCAGTTGCAAAATACACGTTTGGTTGGATTTACCAGAATTTCCAGTCACCAGAAGTGAAGAGGGAGAAGTGTCAAGGAAAACTACAGCTAGTTTCACTGTTTTTGAGAAAACCAGCTGTACAACCTCTTATTGCCCCCTTTACAAGGCCACCTCCAATTTCTTTCCTCCTTGCAAAGAGGGTGGCATTTTGAACTGCTGCCAGGAACAGAGAAAATAAGGGATGTGTCTAGCTATGTCTATCCAGCTATGCTCTTGACTCCTTACTTCCACTCTGTATGGAGCCAAATTGCTCACTATAAATAACTGATAATTCTTGCAATTGATTTTTCACTAACAAAAGCTTTTTTTCTCAATACACTGGGTTATAATTGAAAAAAGTGCTCTACAATGGACTTTTACAACTATAACTTTTTCAGTTTAGAGATCATTTTCAAAAATATAGTCTAGAATTACTTGTGTGTCAGAGAGAGATTGTTCATTTTACACCTTGGAGACATACAAATGCATGCATAGTGAAAAATGGAAAATTACTTTTGTGACTCTTGGTACAATATAGATGTATGCATAAAACATATAGGGATAAGAGCTATGAGAAAATATACCTTGGTTTTACTTTTTAGTGAAATGAATAATATGTGTAATTCTTGATAGAGCATTTAAAGTATTTTTATGTAACATATAATGTATAAAGTAGCCAAAATCAAATAAAAATGGGGTCCGGAAAGCCAGACAGCAATCAGTCTTGCTACCCCACAAGATCACAACAGAAGTTCTACAGATAATCAAAACCTAAGTGCAGAGTCAGAGAAAAGGTCTGAAAGGACTTCAGCAACAAACCGGCTACTATCTATTTTCACAAGTATAAATTGAATCCCACAATTTGAAAAGTATGTGTTTTCATTGATCCAGAGTAAGTGCCTCTGCATCCAAAGTCCTTGTTAAGAACTACTGTGAAGACAAACTCTCAGTAATTACTATTTCCAATAAACAGAAGCCATTGTCAACTTGGTATCCATCAGAGGAGTAAAGTTCTGGAACAGCCTTCCAAGAGAAGCAGTGGGTGCAAAAGACCTATCTGGCTTGAAGATTAAGCTTGATACGTTTATGGAGGAGATGGCATGATGGGATAACATGATTTTGGTAACTAATTGATCTTTGACTATTCATGGTAAATCAGCCCATTGGCCTGTGATGGGATGTTAGATAGGATGGGATCTGAGTTACTACAGAGAATTCTTTCCTGGGTGTCTGGCTGGTGAGTCTTGCCCACATGCTCAGGGTTCAGCTGATAGCCATATTTGGGGTTGGGAAGGAATTTTCATCCAGGGCAGATTGGAAGAGGCCCTGGGGGTTTTTCACCTTCCTCTGCAGCCTGGGGCACGGGTCACTTGCTGGAGGATTCTCTGCACCTAGAAGTCTGTAAACCATGATTTGACAACTTCAATAGCTCAGACATAGGTGAGAGGTTTATTACAGGAGTGTATGGGTGAGATTCTGTGGCCTGCGTTGTGCAGGAGGTCAGACTAGATGATCATAATGGTCCCTTCTGACTTTAAAGTCTATGAGTCTAAAACCACCTCACTCAGTAACTGACTATTTGCTTAGGGAAACTACTGAGTGTATAAGAAATGGAATTATCACCATTTCATATCTGCAGTCTGTACCTCTGGAGATAGATGGAGACAAAGAAGTCTTCTCTTCTTGAGGTGGAAGAGAGGGGATTCAGGAGTATAATTGATATAGTTATTAGATTATGTTCTTGGATTTATAAAATTATTCAAAAAAGGTATGTAGCACTCTAAATGCCTTTGACAACAACTTTTTAAAAAACCTAAATCTGATTAATTTAACAGCTAATCCCACCAACATCCCCCAGCAACTCAAACCATATCAGACTTCCTACAGAGTTTCACACTCAAACACAACCCTTCAAACCTCTCTCTTTCACAAAATGCAGCATGTCCAGAAATTCAAGATACTGAAACTATCTTGAAGCAGGCAAGAAGCAGGTTCCAGAGCTGACAAATGCTTTACCACCAGTCTCTTCTCTTTAAAATCCAGAGGACTCCAGTTGGAGTGTTTCCACTGACCACATCTGTGTTAGTAAAGCATGGGTAGAGAGGGATTTCTGAAGGAGAAAGGTCCTAATCCATTTCAGTATTTATACATCAGAACCAACATCTTAATCTCCACCCCAACACCAATAGGAAGCCAGTGCAGATCATGGAGCAGAGATGTGATGTGATCCAGCTTAGAATCACCACTTCATAAGATGACTGTCATATTCTATATTAGGTTCAGTTTCGAGATGATTTAAAGATTTAGCCTTGTATAGCACTCACTGCTGTGATCGTATCTTAATGTGACAGAGACATAGATGATAGTATCTAGGTCTGCATCTGAAAGAAACTGTCAAAGTCTTCTAGCCAGACACATATGGGAAAAAAAGCATTCCTGGCTTTTCCTCCTATGTGATAATCTACACAGAGGGTGGTGGGACTAGGTGGATCAGGGCAATTCCCATATTACCAGTAGGAGTTTTAAATGATGGATATACACCCTCAGTTTTAGAGACAGATCCTTGCTACATCTTATTACTTCCTGTAATTTATCAAAATCAGGTTAATGGATTGCAACTCAACCATCTAGCTCTCATCTATATCCTACCTCACAAAACAGTGACCCTGAAATTCAACAGCACTGGCTGTGTTTTGTGAGATACAGCTGGCTGGTGTTGGCATATGGAAAGCATGCCAGTCCATGTTTCCTTACTATCCTTTCTAATAGCCCCATGTACACACTGACTGGGAAGAGATACAAGATGGAACCCTGCAGAACTCCACACAATGATGTTTTTAGGGAGAAAGAACAGCTGGCTCACACCATCCTCTGGGAACACTCAATAAAGAAAGAATGGAGTAATCTAAGAGCAGCTCTGTAAACTCATATAGCAATCCACAGTCAAACAGTATTGAAGACAGTTTATACATCTAACAGTAGCAGCATGGATACCAATCTTCATCCTTTGCCAGGAGAAGATCTGCCACTGAAATACCTGAAAAAACAGCCAAATACCTGTATTTTGCTAATTTCTTCACCTTCTGACCCCTCCCCAGCAGGTGGAATAAGTTTATCAAACCTGAAGGATATTATCATCACCCATCCGGTACTACAGTCCATTGTCCTTTGAAAGACCTCCAACTCCCTAGTAAGTGCAATGCTGTCATAAATATAAAAGGAAGGGTAAACACCTTTTAAATCCTTCCTGGCCAGAGGAAAAACCCTTTCACCTGTAAAGGATTAAGAAGCTAGCTTCTAGATTAAGAAGAAGGATAACCTGGCTGGCACCTGACCAAAATGACCAATGAGGAGATAAGATATTTTCAAATCTGGAGGGGGGGGAGAAACAAAGGCTCTCTCTGTCTGTGTGATGCTTTTTCTGGGAACAGAAAGGGAGGGATAGCTCAGTGGTTTGAGCACTGGCCTGCTAAATCCAGGTTTGTGAGTTCAATCCTTGAGGGGGCCATTTAAGGATCTGGGACAAAAATGGGAGATTGGTCCTCCTTTGAGCAGGGGGTTAGACTAGATTACCTCCTGAGGTCCCTTCCAACCCCAATAACCTATGAACCTTTAAGAATCTATAATCTATGAATGGAGTCTTAGAACTAGCTACATATGCATTAGATTCTGTTTTGTTTAAATGGCTGATAAAATAAGCTGTGCTGAATTGAATGTATATTCCTGTTTTTGTGTCTTTTTGTAACTTAAGGTTTTGCCTAGAGAGATTCTCTATGTTTTGAATCTGATTACCCTGTAAGGTGTTTATCATCCTGATTTTACAGAGGTGATTCTTTTACTTTTTCTTCTATTAAAATTCTTCTTTTAACAACCTGATTGCTTTTTTCATTGTTCTTGAGATCCAAGGGTTTGTGTTCACCTATGCAAATTGGTGAGGATTTTTATCAAGCCTTCCCCAGGAAAGGGGGTGTAAGGTTTGGGAGGATTTGGCGGGGAGGGGGAAAAGACATTTCCAAGCGGGCTCTTTCCTTGTTATATATATTTGTTAGATGCTTGGTGGTGGCAGCAAAAAAGTCCAAGGGCAAAGGGTAAAATAGTTTGTACCTTGGGGAAGTTTTAACCTAAGCTGGTAAAAATAAGCTTAGGGGGTTTTCATGCAGGTCCCCACATCTGTACCCTAGAGTTCAGAGTGGGGGAGGAACCTTGACAAATGCATATAAAACTATTACATACACCTAAAAGAGCAGTCTGGCTGGGATAGATTTGTCACTTGGTGAAACACCCAGCAGCCAAATGAAAGTCTGAGTTACTTTATTCAGATAGACAGTCTCCTCACTCTGGCTCTGACCAGTGGTGTTATTGATTTCAGTAGTCCAGTGCTTGCTGGGATATCTCAGCTTGATCAGGAATAACTAATCAGTAACTTCATTGTTCTACAAAAAATAGAAAAGCTAATACATTTAAAAATGTGGTTAAATTCCTTTCAATCCAAGCTCAAATTGGCAAGAGAAGGAGGGTGGAGGGTTGAGGGAGCAGGGAGAGAGATAATTATATAGTTATACCCCAATTTATAGTGGTGACTACTGAAAAATGGGGGGAAATGAAAGAAATAAAAAAATGATATATAGCTTCACATTACTGGGGATATACTGTATCTTCACATATTTATTCTAATTCCATCATAATCAATAATTATTATTAAATTATCTCCCCTTATCAAATTACAGATATTTTTTGCTAAAATACTTTTACAGTTGACTTTTAAAAAGTGTTTTAAGGACCATTGTTATTATTGTTGTTGTTTTTGCAGGAACTGCCTTAATTTGTTTTAGGATTCTTGTTACATACTGGGACATGTTCCTACTTCTATATTATTTCTGTTTGGATTCTCTGTCCTGAAGTAGAGTGTGATTTAGTGTTGTCATTTAGATAACAGTTATGAGGTAAAATTCTCTTGGTTACACTTTAATTGAACTATTTTCTTTTTTTAATTCAACCTGTCAGGATAAGTCTTAAATAATTATATTGCCATAAAACTACTCATGTAACCATTAGCAAATGGATAAAGATCCAGACCTGTGAACAAATATGACAATTCAAACCCCAATAAATAAACTATTAAAGCACTTCAACACTGTCTTCTTGGCTATGGTGTTTATGACGTAGCTTGATATTTTTAAAACTTATTGAGGAATTATATAGAAAAGTATTATGTACTTCAAATGATGTGCTTAGTGTCATCATAAACTTTGTTCCTTCATTTTATTCCACATACATATATATATCTATGGTATGAAATGAAGGAACAAAGATTATATATGTGTGTGTGTTGTCTCCAGTAAGGTAAGCTTCAATACATAAACAGTTAAGCAAAGTAACAAAGATATAATTTTCTGTGTTATAAAAAGTAGTCTTAGAACCTGATCCTGCTTCCACTGATATTCCACTGAATGACAAAACTGCATTGGGCCCTATAGACTCAATGGATAAACAGTTTCCTCCTTCCCATCTTACTTTCTTCATTAATTAGATTACAGAATAAAATAACCTGGGGGCGGAGGGGAGAGGAATCCTACACAATGTAAATTTTGGTTTGTATCCATGTATTTCATCCCATAACTGCAGATATAATTTACTATAGCAAAGCTGAGAAGAATAAGGCAGCAGTTAACAGTGATCTAGCAAATGTTTTGGAAATTCAGTTTTACACAACATAATTATACTTACATGAAATATAATTAATGAGGAAAATGTCTCAGATGTGTGGGCTAGGAAGGCAAATATTACTATCCTTTATTGTGCCTTCAAGGTTAGAATTATTATAGCACTTATAATTTTATTATAATTATCCATAATGAGATTCCACATGTGGTACAGTCTACATGCTTTTGACATTAGAAGTTTTCAAAATACCTCATTAAGTGTTGTACTGTATATTTATATGGCTTTCCTTCACCATTTTTGATGGCAGTATATCCCATGAAAAGGCATACAAACATATTTAATAAAATAATAAAATAAATAATAACAACAACACCCTACCATTAAAGATCATAAAATCATTACAATTAATAGATATTAAGATGTCACAGCTGTATAACTTATTCCTTTTATGTACTCCCATGCTGAATTGTTTTATGACCTATCATAAACCTATTAAAGTACTGGTAATAAAGGAGTATAATTAGTGATAAAACCTTGTTGCTTAGTGAGCCAAGACAGTCATCCTTACTTTGGATTTTATTGAAAGTAATCAAGATGAAACCTTCAGCAATGTCAAATATTACTTTCAGAGCACAAGGTTGTACTTTTGTAGGGGTTGGCAACATTTAGCCTTTAGTATATTTGTTATCTAGGTTGTATTCTGCAAGCTGAAACTGGTTAACTATATTGGTTAACTCATTCCAATGAGTTTCAGTACAGGAATAAGAAATATTTGGTTAATGCAACCAAAAAAGCTTGGAACACAGTTTGACTTCAGTGGCTTTCCATTTTGCTATTGTATTATAGGTGTTGAATGCTGTTCATAACTTGTTTCTTGGCATGATGCAACAAGGGCTATAGAAAACTAGAAATCCTTAGAAGTGAACTATGGATGAACTGAAGAAATTTAGTTAAGAAAAAAGCATGCAAGACACTTTACAAAATGTGTGACCTTTTCGGCTATCAAATCAAATTAACTTTTTTTTTCCCTAGTCATACTGGGTTGAATGCAAACATTGCTTCCAGAGGCACAAAAGCCACTGCATTAATCTGCACTGTATCATTCAGTCCCTCTTAACATTTGTATGTTGGACTTCTAGAATACATTAGTTTTACCAACATGTTCAAAAGGTTGGTTCTTGATGTATCCTTGTGAAAGCTGACATTTTCATCTTTCTTAATGTAAATTTTCTTTATCTCAACCTCAAAATTCTGGGTGGAGTAATTTTCTCAGAGGATAAGAAACTGGCATATACAATTTTGCCCTATTAAGTAGACAAAATCTGTATGTGCCTAAAACAGGACATGGAAAACACAGTTCTAGAGGAATAAACTGCAAATCTACATTATTGTCCCTATAATGTAGCTACAGTATCTACCAGATCATGAAAGAAAGGGGCAGTGAGAGGGGGGGAATCAAATAATATGTACTGTGTCTTCATAGCACTATACTTATGGCTTTGCAGTAAATTGGAGAAATAGTGCTTTAAGTACTGAACAATTAACCGTCCACTAATTCTCGCTCTATCATACAAAATAAAGAATACATCAAAGATACAAGAACAGGTATCTTCTCTCGCATTCATCACAACATGGATTTATTTGTCCTAACTGAACTTTTAAATCTATTGTGCTTAGCTTTTCACAGCACTGAATTGAGCAATAGGGAAACTATAGTAACCAATAATCTGTTTCACTTCAATGGAAACTATGTATCTTGGTGGATAACAAAGCCTGGGCTAAACACTAAAAACCTTTGACAGGGTTTCGAGGGGGAGAATGTGGTGTTTAAACACATGTGCCCAACATTTAGACTGCTTCCATCAAGGAGTCTTCCGATGGGCATTCAGCTCCTTCAGTGAGCAAACTCTTCAGAAGTGTTGAATGGTTATCTTCCTTTCCTTTAAAAATCTCAGTATTGTGTACAATTAATCCATCAATACATAGAGGTTTATGCATGCTAATGACATTATTTCACATATGCAATAAGATTATATATGATGAGCTTCTTTCAAAGGGAGAATGTAGAAGGAAGGTGGGTGAAACATTTTAAAATAATATGTGTATTTAACACAATATTTATCTGTTTTACTCTCATAAATTTATTAATTCTCTCACTTTAAGATACTAAAATAAAAAGTGTATTAACTATTCCCAGGGAAATTATAAATTGGAATTAAAACAAGTCTGGTATCCACTTAGATGTCAATATGACCAAATCATTTCACATTACCTAAGACTACATAAAATCAAGAACACCAAAAGCTGATTATTTTTGCTGGTAAATGAAAAATTCTGTTCTTCTATTTTATTTTTTATCTTAAATGTATCCAGAGTTTTATGGTTAAATACTAAAGCACTAGCAGTTGGTCATGCTTTAAGCTACTAGAAGAAAGTTAAGCTTCCACGTTGGCTAGCTGAGATATCAGCTATAAGCTGACAAGTAATTAAACTAGCATATCTATAACAACTGTCATCTCTTATTTCTGTGCAACTTGGATGTAAACCAAAGGCAAGAAAGCAAAAAAAAAAAAAAAAAAGACTTCACTCTGGCAACTGCTGAGCATCTCCTGCTGAACAGTTTAGCAGACCTGGGCATTTAGAGGATTGTAGCAGAGATCAAAAGGGTCAGAGATCCCTTTACCAATTAACAGCAGGGAGAAGAACATCAAATAAGGTGTAAATTTTAGCTCTGCAGTTTTGAGTAAGCCAAGCATGAAATGCATTCTAATACTCTTGAGTAGCTGCAGCTTTGAGCCATCAGTGATGTCACTGGTGCACTAAAGGAAGCTTAATCGCACTTAGAGTGGCATGTAGCAATCCTGCTCAGCTAGGTGCTAAAGCCTGCTGCTTCTTGTCTCTTTTGATAACACATGGGAATTGCTATCGCTTATACTACTGGCAAGAAGAGAAAGCACTCAACAAAAAGAGAGCTTTCTTTTCCGTCTTATGCTTTATTATTTAAAGTCTTAAAGAGACAGCTACATAGTATTTGTTTTCTCTTGTTAATTGTTTCAAATAAAGAAGGAAATAATTAATAAAGCCTGCAATAAGTAATCAATCTTTTGGGGTTTAAAGCACTGTTAATCCAACTTTATGTAAATCACCATAGGGGAAAGCTATTTCTGAAGATTCTTTTTTTTTAAGTATTGCAAAAGAATGCTATTGATGATATTAGAACAGCTTCTTGGCCAGAATGCGCTGCCTAGAAAAAAGAGGTAAATATATGGGTCCATTCTGTCATGACAGTAATGGGAGATCCAGGACAAGTCAAGAGATTGATTGCATGGGGATGGGGTTTGGTGGGAAGTGGGTTTCTTTTACACATACAGAGGCATCAGATTATCCATGGGATTGCACTGCCTTTCACACTAAGGGAACCACTCACCCCCACTGCCAGAGGCAAGGTGCTACAATGGCACCTGTGAAGGTGGAAGTAGGAAACAAAAACAAAGAGATTAAAACAGGCTAAAATTTCCATTCTGACAAAATAACGTTATATTCTAGAGAGTGCCACATGTGCACTCTTAATCTATCACATACACAGAATTTAAGAATTTAACCATTCAAGGTTAAATTCTGCTGTGAAAGGACTCGTGAACCTATTACTATAATAAATAATAAATGTTTTTCTTATAAAAATAATTTCCCACTATTAAATTATTTTACATTGTTTATTTCAACTAACAAGAATTTACCACTGGGAGAATTACAAATTCATGATATGAGTACACCCTCAGAATATATTATTGGCACTTCCTCAAGCAGAAGGCATGGTGACCATGTTTAAAATTAAGAAACCCAATTAAAATCTGTGCTATTCTCTTATAGAGCTCAGCTTTAAGAAGTTGAAATAATAAATTCACTATTTATAATAGAATTCAATTAAATATCTGGGTCACAATTTAGCTTGTTCCTAGTTTATCCTAGTACATCAAATCAAATGTTGTATGTATCTAGGTGTATAAAATTATTTATGCTGGATTTATTTAGGAAAAAACTCAGTGAATTCCCCTTCTACCTTTGGTTTCAAAAGAGCAAGTACTTGGTTTTCTAAACATTTTGACTACAACTAGATCTGAGAGACATTATATCCACAACAAAGAGAAGCTGGTGACCAGCTCAGATACATTGTCTTTCGAACAAGAAGTCAATGCAGAAAGAAGTAAATGACAGTTAATTACAAATTACATTCTGGTTGGGGCTGTGAAGGCCTCCTGGCTTGAATAATAATCAGGCCCTCGGGTACTCACCTGCCTGCAAACGAACATACGGAGACACAGGCTGGGGTGCTATACAAGTTTCAAAACAAGCTGCTAAACACAAAAGCTTATTGGATTACAGAGATTTAGGAAAAAAGCATTCAGATCTCTGGCAGCAACTCTAGTACTAGGTTGAAGGGATTTCTAAAGGATGAATTGCCATTCACTGTACATTTCTGAATACTGTTCTCGGTTTTGGGAAAGGAAATAAGTTGTTATTTTGCAACATTACAAAGTTATCCTGTTACAAACAGCTTTTAGGAAACATGAAAAGAGAGGAATTGCAGATCTAATCTATTTCCAAATTAGAGAGATTATACATACTGTTCATATTATTTCTTTCATAGTCCACTCATCAAATCAGTACCATATATGCTCAAAATGTATCATGGAAAAGTGAACAAGTCAAAGATAGGGAAAAATTCTTATTTGATAAATGGAGTATTTTTATTCAGTTTCTGTGATGACTGAAAGATTTGTTTGCTAATGATACCTTATGTTTTTAAAAGTTGAATTTTAAAGTTCCATATATTTGCAAAAATAAGATAATATCTAAATTAATTAGTGTCAGTATTAATGCACTTGAAAAGACCTTGTCTTTTGTAATTCACTAAAGCAATTTCTATTCATTTAGTTGAGCTAAGTGCTTATTGTTAAAGACAAAAGACCCAACTGTTTGACATTGAGCTCATTATGTATGTTTAAAACATTCTGCAATTCAAGGCTACACTACATGCAATAAAGAAGCTGGTGAGTTCAGGGATTAAAATTCAGACCACAGAATTCTCCTCAAGAACTTTCCATTTAAACCCAATTAAAACTTTAAAACAAAGCTAAATAGATGTATCATAGTAAGTGTGTTTATGTATATATTTTTCTTTAACTGATAGCCTATCATGAAATTCATAAAAAAATTAATGGTTGGTGTTTGTAGGAAGATTTCATCATTTTAGTACATTTTGACAGGCTTTTTTTTTCTTTTCTTTTTTTTTAAGATTGAAACATTTTAGAAAAAAATTAAGTCTTCTATATGGCTGTTTGCAGAAAGAATTTCCCTCCCTCAACCCCAATGGTAATATGTGTAAGTAAATATGGGATCTGCTGTGTGCAGAAAAATATTTTTTATTATTTATGTAAATGAAGCTCAATGGCTGTTTGGCCCTGTGTAATAAAAGAAAGATAGATAGAGAGATAGATAGATAGATCTCTCTAACATAACAAAGTGTCTACCTGATCCTACATGACATTTTCAGACACAACTTTTATCAATGTCAGTGAGATTTCTGACTTCAGGATCAGAATGTAACAAACAATTAGACACACTTTCTAACAGGCCTATAGTATAGATGCCAAATTAAGGGAATTGCCAATTTCTGTGCATGGGTATGGATTGCCTTAGAATAATAACTTTTATGAACTGGTATGCAAGCTGTATTTATGTTTTGCTAGTCTAGGCCTAGAATGTTTCTGTTATGATTATTCACAATATGTGTTTGTCTGTTAATGGATTTTGCTGTAAGTCTTTTACATAATATTAGTGGAAAGCAAACTAAGATTTCAATCCTGCACGAAGGCTGAAGGAGGTGTGGTGGTAAAGGCACTAGGGGCAAAAGGGTCATTCAGCACAGGGTAAACAGACTCACCATCTTGTGAGGTTGAAAGTAGAGATATGTGGCAATAGCTGGTCTCCAGCTCTGCAGCGGCAGCTTCTCAAGAAAATGACCACTGTGTTCATTATTTCCATAGCATGGATGAGGGTTCAGCAGCACCACTGCCCCACCCATGTTTAGTCTCCATACCCGCATCTCATATCTGTTGAGTCCTGTGCACTCATGTGGCAGGGAGGGCCGACACACATGCTGACTTGCAGAGCTGAAAATAGTTTGTGTTTCTCAGCATCTCACATATGCAGTCTGAGCTCCTAAAGCTCAATACTACTTGCGATGAAGTACATGGCAAAATAAGGAACTCAGAAATGAGCAGGATCAGGCCTCTGGTGAGCACATGTATGGGCACAGCTCAGCATTTGTGCAACTCCCTCCACACCCTCACCAATTCACCCGAAGACTTACAGAATTCATGACTTCTTCCTAATGTCATTACCAAGATGTCTGTCTTCTTGTATACCCCAAAAAAGAATTAAAAACTAAAGTTTGGGGTTAAAAATTGAAATTATTTTTGCAGCAAAGGTTCTAAAATAGCACAGGAATATGGAGTTTAATAAAATACAAGTTGTTCATTATCAGACCCTCCCCTCTAAAGCAAAAAGAAAACAAATGATGTGAAGTCTGTAACATGTACATTTCCATTTTGCACCACCAAAATTCATGTTAGAAAGCACATCTGTCATTGCACTCTATGGCGCTATGGGCATTCTCTAAAAATAATCATAATCTTTTCAAGTTCTGAATTTAAGGGACACTTGTAAGACCTATACTTTCAAAATTACATGAAAAACTAGCTTCATTTACTGGGAGTAAAGAAACAGGACCACCTTATCAGTAGCAGAATGATTCTGACTGTACTGACAATGACATGAGTAATCCATCATGTCATCAGCCCAGTGACGGATGTACCCCGCACCTCATCTCTGTATGTGTGCAGAAAGGACTATGTAGCAAGCCAGGAGGCAAGTAACACTTAACCCCTGCAAGCTTCATGTTCCTGCTGTGCTTCAGACAACCTCTGTCATGTATGAAAAGCCTAAAGAATGACAGTAAATCTATACAGACCTGCACAATCTACCATCATGACAACTACACACTACGTAGCCTTATAACACTATTAAACTGTATCATGACAGACATGTAAGACAAGGCCTGTATTATGTGCTTTGTTAAGCTACTTACAAGGTCTTTGGAAATATTCTTTGTATACATTTTCTTTTGGTTTAGACAATTAACAAAAGAATCCAGTTTATAAATACTAATTCCATACATATGGCTGATTAATTATTTTGGCCCAGATTCTATCACCCTTATTCACCCTGCAGAGTAGCTGATTTTGTAAGTGTAGTAAAGGAGAGTAAAGGTGGCTGAATCCATCCCTTTAGGAATATTATCTGTGTTTAATGTTATTTGAAGTTGACAGCCAGTGTAACAGAAAACTGTAATTGTCTCCTGTTCAAATTTATAAGCTTCTTTCTTCTAAAATATTCATTTATATTCCAGCTTCCTGAAAAAAGAAAAAAAACCCACAAAACATTGAAATTTAAAAGTCAGGGTTTTTTTTTTTCAAAGCTGAGCATAATATTTCATTGACTCAATGGCCTGTCTACAGAACTGTAACTGTTATTGGTTAACATTGAAATGCTGTGGGAAAATACACATATAAGACAATACATGTATGCCATGGAATGATTGCCTCTTTAGTGTATACATGTTCTAGAACAACAGTGTACCCAGTCTAAAGCACTCTATTCAACACTCCTTGCTCATGCCCAGGAAGGGAGGGCAGATGGACCCTAAATAACCAAACTTATTGAATACATTCCTAACTTTTCATATATAAGCTTTTATAATTTTCCTTTTTCTCCTTTTGTTAACATACAACAAGCTTCACTTGGGTCGAAAAGAAAAGAAAAGAAAAGAAAAGAAAAGAAAAGAAAAGAAAAAACAGCTGCTTGAATAGCAATATGGTTAGTTCATGTATATGCAAGAAAAAGATCTTTTCACACCTTGATGGAATTAACATAAATTTAAATACTAATGAACTCGTACAGACCAGTGAAGAATACCAAGGACCACATTCAAACAGAGTTATATCCCTATGAAACAGGTCTAATTTCCAGGGGCATGTGACATAATTATTATATGCCTTTATTGCACAAGCTGTTGGATTTACAATCCAAAGTAGTTTGCAGATGGATAAAGAAAACTGACTCTTTACCAAAGAAACATTACATCTGAAGGGTATTATTTTCCCTCTTCGATGAAATCACAATTTACAATTAAGTGACAAAAATCCATAGACAGAAAATACAAGTAGGAGATATGTATTTGGTATTATTCACTGATGGCATTAGGAAAAATCTTGAACAAATCTGCAGTAAAGCGATCATGGTGAGGGTGAGAGATAAAGAAACAATCACAACTTCCAATAAGTAGCTTTCAATAGAAACAATCAGCAGAAGCACTGCAGAAATCAGGAATGGTGAATCTGCTCTATTCTCTCTGCCTCCTGACCACATATGCTGTGTGTGAAGCAGCACAACAGGAGCCAGTGCAAGACAAACATGCACATTGGCCGATGGTAATGTATTGCTATGCCTTGCACTGCACAATTTCCTTTTCACACTATTACCACTATTTGCCTCATCTCCTTATTGTGTGTAAGGTTTGTCTTAGTTTAGTGCTGTTAGGGTCATTTGTAGCTTTCGAAGCTGGATTTGTCTCTGTGTGCTCTGCTTTATAGGCAGATCATATCAGACTTTTTTGTTCTCATTTGATGACTTCACCTCTTCCCCAGACTACACTTCCTCTGCTTCCTTACAACCCCTTTACTTACCCATCTAAAGCCTACGCAAAGACTATTAAAATCATTGGAGAGACTTCCACTGCCCTATTGCCCTATTAACTTCCACTGCTACCTTTGCTGAGGACCTTCTAAGGCCTTGACTTCTGTGCCTTTACAAGGAGTTTTGGTTCAGCATTGCTCTTTTCTTACAACACTTTCTTGCTGTTTTGTTTTTTTTTAACATGTCAAATACAAGATGCACCAGTAATTAATTGAGAATTAGAATACAGTAAGTGTCATATAAATGAAAAGAAAACCTAACAAACCATTAGTAATGATATTGAAGCTATATGTAATTCAAGTTTATGAAAGCTCAAGAGCCAGTGGAGCTGCAGAAATGGAAGGTAAAATTCAAAATAAGGAAGATTGTACCAATTCAGATAAAATAGGAAACAACTTAATCATTTGCACAAAACTCTAAACTATTTCTGAAGTACAGAAAAAGTTTATTTTGTTTTTTATTTTTTCATTACTTTTTCATCTTTTCATATGTCTGCACTGCCTGGTTTTAGTCAGGACTAGAAGGGTAAATACTGAAATAATGTGAGAAACAGCATTTAGGAAAAAAATGTGCCAGCAGTTTCTTCAATGTCAATGAATAATTTCTTCAGCTATCAAAAAGTGCTATACTACGTGATATGCTACTGCTTGTCAGTTGACCCATCACTGATGTTTCATTTACTGGCCCAAGATGGCATATTTGTTGCTTTGTCCTTGCTAAAGCTAATGGAAAGAACAAATTTCCTAAAAAGCACTTTCCTATATTCCATTTCATTTCATCTTTTCCTGCTTTGTCTTATTTAGAACAATCACCTAAGTCTATACTTTGTCATCAGCGTATATTTGCACTCATGTCAGATTATGTTAGAAGAATATGCAATGGCCAAAGAAGCAAGATTATACTGAAATGGGTGTGATTTGCTATAACAAGCAAATTCTTCAAAGTGTAGCTTGTTTGTCGGAAGTTAGAGAGTGTACACTCTTTTTTAGACTCAGTTAACAGAAATTCTAATCTCATCTCCAAACTTAGGTCACTTTCATCACTATGCATCACCAAACACTCTGTATGTAACAAACCCAACATACGATTCTGACTCCCCTGCTCATGTTAAGTAGCACTTTACTTCTTGAGGGGCAAGGTACTACACATCCTGAGCAAGGGCAGCAGAACTGAGTGTCTAGTTAATATAATATAGGAAAAAATTAGATTTCTGTTCAATGAAATATGCAGAGTATATTTCATATAAAATATATGCAGAGTATAATAAAACAAAATAGTGGAATAAATATTGTATGGAGTAAAATGATAAATATAATAGACTATCTCTGCTCTCATATTATATCATAACTTTTAGATTATGACATAAATGACTGTATGGGCCCCTGAAGCAGAATCCAGTCAGGTACCTCTCAGAGTGACTAAGGCTACTAATATCCAGCCCTGGACCTACCTTCCATGAATTTATCGATTTTTTAACCCACTTATACTTCTGACATTTTCAACGTACATTTACATTTACTACTTACATTTACATACCTATAAATTAAGCCAAATCCTACAAACACTTACACATGTAATTTTACTTACCTGTATAATCCCAGTGAACTCAGGGACAATTCAAATGCATAGTTACTCCTATGTGTAACATCCTGATCCTGCAGTGACTCACACACATGCTTAATTTATTAACTCAATGGGTCTATTCAGATATGTAAAATTAAGCACATATGTAAGTGTTTGTAGGATTGGACCCTGTAATTATAATTGGACCCTGTAATTTCTGCAAGTAGCAGAAATATTTTTAATACTCAAAAAAATCTGATCCAACATTTATATTAAAAATGTGTTTAGCACAAAGACAATAAAGCGAACAATGTATTCATTTATAACTATCCTATCTTTCAACAGTTAAAACCTGCCCTTGGGTGCATATGGGGGTTCCCATAGGCTTCAGTATGAGCTGCAAGTAAAAGGCAGAATTTAGCTCTTAGAAAGTAAACATGGGAGGAAGGAAGACAGAATTAAAAAATTAATAAAGATGCTAGAGGGCAGAATTTCCCAGTGAACTAGGTCTAAACTTGTTGAGTGTTCTGTAGATTCTCCTTCAATCCTACCTATTTCATTCTTTTGAAATGTGTTTTGCTTGGTGTGAGCTGAAAAAGATAAATGTTCGGACTTTACAAATATAATTCTTCTTTGGGCTGGAAATAATATGGATATATTAAGACCTAACTAATTAGATTCAGTCTTAGAAGGAGATTCATTGGTTCCAGCACAAAGGTCTGCAAAGTGCCCTGCCTCCTACCAGGAATGTTCCCAGTGGAAAAGGTCCTCTCTGGGTGTGGGAGCCTTCAGCAGAGGACCCCAAGCATAGGGGGCATTCTAGAGTAGGTAGAGAGCATGAGAAGGAGTGGCCTGTTTGCTGCCATTGCAATGGCCAATAGAATATTTTAGTTATTACAAAGTCAAATCTCAGGAAATTCAGAGTTAGGGATGAAAACCATAGCTGTGGATATCAGGAATGCAGGACTTTGCATCATCATCCATAAAATTTAAATGGTCAAACTCTTGAAATGCTATTTTAAAGTAATAGCACAAGCCTTAGCCACTATTTTCTATACAGCCTTTAGCTGTAAGTTTCTGATTATTACTATCCCAGAAGAAAACTCGGTGTCATAGGTGCTGACTTTTTATTTTGCTGGGGTGGTGCCCCATGCTGGCCCTGCCCCCTTCCCTGAGGCCTTTCCCCCACTCTGCCCTCTCCCCTGAGATCACCTGCCCTGAGTGCCTTCCGCCCACCACTTGCTCCTTTCCTAGAGCAGTGACGGGGCAAGAGGGCAGAGAGGAGCGAGTTGCAGGCAGCCCTGCTCAACATCCTACACACTTTCACAAACGGAGTATAAGATCCCACATGGCCAGAGAGTGGATATATCATTCAACAAGAGACCCTGCTATGATAACTGATATATACATCAGAGTTGGGCTAAATTTCTTTTATGTAGCAACTAATAAAGTTTTCCTGCCAGCAAAAGCAGGGTAGGTAAAGGGCAGAGTTCAGGTAGATGTTGTTACCTTAACATACCTTTTCCAAACTTTCAGCAATTTAGGGATTAAAAACAAACAAACAAACCATTGTTGAAAATTGCTGACTGGCAAGTTTTTATTTTGTTGAATTCTAATACAATTATTCTAATACATTCTAACACAATTATTGTAGAATAATTGCCCGATTATGACCTTAAATCTGTCTTAAAGTTTTTGATTGGAACTTGTATTCTACAAGATGGGGAGAAAGGTGTTGGGTAACAATATATTTTGTCTGAATTCTGTAGTAAATCATATGTGGCTTGAAACCACTCCTTCAGAAATCCATATATGCTGCTTCTGAAGATTAAATTATGTCTCTAATTGTTGGGTTTGGAAAATGTATGTTACATGCTGTGATAGAGACAAGTTAAGGAGAGAAGACAAACTCTGAAAAAAATTGAGAAGAGGAAGGCAACAGCTGTTAAGAGAAATGAGAGAAAAAGGAAGAGATGATGTGTGCTAAAAATAAAGGGAAATGTTGCTATGTGTGTTTCCATCCCAACCACCTTTACCCTCTGTCCACAAATTATATCTATATCTATTCATTACATATCTGAGACCACTTTGGGAGAGGATAGAAGAAGGATACCTTTGTATTTGATTGATTCAGTGAATCAATACTCAGACATACTGAAGAAAAGGGCACTGATCATCACTATTAACAATTACTATAGGTTTGCTCTCACAGGAGGAGGCTCTGAAGATGTTACCAACACAACATCCCCAGTTTTCAGGGTAGCAGCCGTGTTAGTCTGTATTCGCAAAAAGAAAAGGAGTACTTGTGGCACCTTCATGCATCCGATGAAGTGAGCTGTAGCTCAGGAAAGCTTATGCTCAAATAAATTTGTTATTCTCTAAGGTGCCTCAAGTACTCCTTTTCTTTTTGCGAACATCCCCAGTATTATTTTAATGTACCATGCAATTTCTCGTGCTGTTGGAACACCATCCACTAATAATGGATCTTTGGAACAACATCCACTAAGAGTGAATCTGAAAGATCTAGTGGCAAAATACCCTGAAATTCAACTTTGAACAGTGTTAATTTTTTAAAACTTTGTCACAACTGCTATGTATACAAACAGCTGATATATTTTCTAGAGATAGGATTTGGTGGAAATCTTTGAAATCGCAAAACTTCATGCATAGTTTTGTTTTGTTTTTATCTTCCCAATGACATAACCAAAACCACCTCTTTCTTACTCAGATCCTGCATCCTCTGTCAAACTTCCTCCCTTCCAGGGCCTCAATCACACTCACTTTTGATGTCTTTGGCAAGGGGTTCAGGAGTCTTCATCCATTTCTCTTCCTCCCAGGCCTGATAGGGTGAGGTGACAAACAGCCACTTTCTTCACATTCGTCTTTTTAGAGGAGGATGCTCCCAGATAAAAGCTATAGCATTAGCTTCTAGAATCAGTAAATATTTACTCCTGTCATGTGACAAGGTATTAACATTTTGTAACCGCAACCCATTTCAGGTGTGGTGAGCAAAGATATAATGTTCACTGTTTGCATCACTTCTGTGGTTTCATACCTCTATTACAAAGTACCTGACCCCCACACAAAAGCAGGAGGCTCAGTTTACCTGCTGCAGATTGTAGGTGAACTACATACTATCCTTGCAATTATTCAAGGGCTTGTGGCCTTTGGAGGTGGCTATAACAGGGAGAAGACTGTTATTTTTAGCTGCCTATGGAGAAGGACAGATAGCATCCATTCCCCCAGAAGACTTTATGGATCAAAAGAGGGTAGCTCAGATCTGGCAGCTTGGTTCTCCAAAGGTTCAATGGAGAATGCAACAAGGTTATCTTCCTCCCTCCAACTCTGAAATTCAGGAAAGGGGATAATGATTGCTGGATCTCTCTCTAGAAAGACACCAGGAGGCTGTGGTGTGAAAGGAGGGGCCTGGAAGAAACTAGCAATATGACTTATGTGGAGTAGTGCAAGGCAAGGCCTTATCTGAATGGGAACAGAGAAGCTTGTAGTGGGTGAGATTACTAGTATTACTAACACTGAATGGACAAAAATACAGAGTCAGGCCTCCCGAAATTTTTTATCACCTGTTCTAAAATTGACTTAAAATTAAGAGATTTCAAAATAGCTATACATTTGGGTTCTTGTTATTTGCCTTCTGGCTTTGAGCCTTTAGGGTACACTTGGGTCATTTTGTCAACTCATGCTGACATTCATAGAAGAATACCATTTAAAACAATGAATTTACTATAATATACTTATGGATGCTTACGTGGGAAAATATACTTATGGATGCCTACGTGAGAAAAATAAGCATATTATTACAATCTCTTGTAATTTTTAAAGACCTAGAACTTTTATAGGGCCAGCATAATCTAAAGAGTTTGTAGCACATGCTACCACATGCATTTTGTTAATTCCAGCCAGAAGAATCTCCTCCCTAGTCTCCAGTTGAGGAAAAGAGAGTAGGATTTTGGACAGAATCAGAAGTGCGCATATAGTGATCTGGGGCATTAAGAAGGGTGGAGGTTAGTGGCCCTACCTTAGGTATGGAGTCAGTTTTGAAAAAAAGATTATTGCAAATCGACTGCTTTTTTTCATTCTCCTCTCAAGCTCCTCCATAGCCAACATTTCTTTTCATAGCCAACACCTCTGCAGCAGATGTGAACATCTGAGTAATAGCAATCTGCAAAACACATCACATGCCAAGTGTTTTAAAATAAAAAGCAAGCTTGCTTTACTGGGTAATTTTCTCTGCTTGCCAGCTATTACAATTACATGTAATAATTGTAACTTGTTTCTTACAGTTTAATAGAAGAGCAGGTTTAGAATGTATTTTGATTAGAGCTCCCCCACAAGTGGATAGCCAATCTAACTTTCAAAGTCACAAGGATTCCTTCTGGTCTATAATTAATTTAAATAGTTACTGTAATTTTTTTTCTTTCTATAGCTATTTTCACATTAAGGTAATGCACACAATTATGTAAATGGAGAAACTGATTTATCATTCAAAAAGTAATTCTTCATAAGGGCACATTAAGGTGATAAAAATCAATGACAAGGATTGTAAATTGCCTGGGAGGGTTCAAAACAGATTCAAGATAAAGGAGAGAGAGATTAAGTCAAGACAGTATCTAATGCTTTTGCCAAACATTTCAGCCTCACCCTGTTTGACATTGATCTAATAGTTGGCCATTTAATTTTCAGGTCCCAGTGCCAATCTTTTGTCACCTCTGTTGCCCCATATCAAACTTTCAGGAAACAAAACCTCTAAAGCAGACAATCAATAATGAGATCAGTAGATTTTATCTTAAGAGAAACAGGACTTGCCTGCTTTGTTTGGGGAAGGTTGTTTCTCTGAATGCTTCAGCCCTGGCTGCTTGTCAGTAAGTGACTGTGATGTGTACTGTGTGATTGAACGAGTGTAGATAAAGTCACAAGAAAATGTGGCACTGGAAAGCAAAACATATAAACCAAAGGGTGAAAATGTGCTACACCATGTGTGGCCACACCATTCTCAACATACCCTACCCAATGTATAATTCAGTACAATTCTTATTTAACTTTTAGATCCCAAAATGCCTCGTTACATTCAACTGCATTGTTACCTTATCACATTGTGCCTTGTGGTCACACAATTACTAGGCTCAAAGTATATATTAAAATATTTCTCCAGATTAGCACTTTCTTTGTTATTAGTCATGAGTTATTGTATTGTTTTATGTTTATTAATAAGATTATTGACCTGTGAGCCTACTCATTCTTCTATTTGAAAACTGTTTCTAAAGGAAGCGGTAAAAGAGCAGTGAAAGCACTAGCAGAGTGATTTAAAACTTCTCTGGAATTTTTTTTTTCTGTATCTATGAACCCAACAGGAAACCTACTGAAGTGATTTTTTACATTCAATATTGCAGATACCTCATTGCTATACGGTATGAAATACTGTCTTTTGGTACTGGTCTTTCTAGTCCCAAGTAATAATCACGAGAGAAATTAAAATCCAAAAAGTAGTTATGGCACATGTACAGTGTCTCCTTTCATAACATATTATAGCATTTGAAGGTACAGCTTTATTGAAGAAATGGAAAGGGTCTGCCAGTGTGATAACCTCATTTTTCCCATAGAACCTTTTCCTTAATTTCAACAAAATGATACCTGAATTTGTTAGAAACCCACATTTGTTAAAACAAAGAGTATATTTCTAATAATTCTTAACATTAGCACCACCAGTGTGAATGTAGAATTGTCAACCCTGTCCATAAAGCCATACTTAGTCTGGGCACCACATTGTGGTTGGTAGACTGGAACTAAACATATCCAGTTCTGTTTAATATCACCTGATCTAAAATTAATATATTGTTTTTTTCTTAAGTCCAACATAAAAACTACCAAATGTTTAAATAAATAATCATTAAAAGAAACAATTAATATAAAATATTTCATTAAAACAGGAATTGCTTCTTTGAATCCCATGAAATAAGGGTCAAATTCCTCAATATTTAACCATAATGGGGTGCTTTTATGTTACCTAAATTTACTCTGTTTGCCTCAGGATTGGAGGTTTGAGAAAGAACTGTGAATTATTCTGCTAACATGTTCAATGTTTGTTTTTAATATTACTATTACACAGTAGGGTAGCTATGGCTCTAACAGTGGCCCTGTCTTGATGGGGTGTGTGTTTCAATTGTTAGCTTAACATGTTTGAGAAGCCCTGTTAAAATGAAGGCTGTAAGCTACAACATGGCCTTCTGACGCAGCTTCTAACACGTTAGCCTGTATCTTAACAGGGCTTTTTAATTGTGTTAAAATAACTCGACTGACCTAACATGAATTAAATATGCCCCCTTTTTGTTCATCAAGACATACCCAGTATGTGAGCTTGGGAAGTCAGAGGGCAAGAATTACAAGTGCTAATGCAGATCTGAAATATATATGAAATATTGACTGCTTGAATTCCCATCCTAAATTTCCTATGCGCCTAATTTATACTTTTCTTTATAGATTATTTTTACTTAAGGGAAACTATACAGTTTCTTCCAGATCTTTAAAAATGTCTCTTTCTGAGGAGAGTGTTGTTACTCTAAGCTGAATGATGATTTGAAGAAGAATTTGTGCCCCGGGCAATGACCTTGGTGGCCTTTTTGTACATTACAATTCCAAAGGAAATCACAAAAGAAGATGGGCTTACTGTAGTTAATGAGATTCCTCACCAAAAACACTAATCTGGGTTAAAACTAAAAGAATGCTGATAAGGATATTACAGCTCAGACTGAGAACAAGAAAGGTGCACTGCTAAGATCAATTGTGGATATTAGAAGGTAGTCTTTAATCATTTTTAATAATATCTATCAAAATGGATGTTTGAGACAAAGCCTCTTAGTTGAGGAGCTGCTAAAATGGAATAAAACATACCATTTTTACTTTTTAATGTTGTACCAGGTACAAATCAACCAATATTAGCAGAAGTTTAACATCACTTTAAAAAAAGAGATTGACCTACTGAGAAAGTACATGAGTAAATGTGTAGCAATACACTGATTATTACTGTTTCCCCTCAGGCAAATACCTCTCTCTCTTAAGCATGTGCTTCACTGGAACATTTTGTTTTATTACCTTGTGAGATAAGTGGGGAAAAAAGCCTTTAGTACCTGGGGAATTAAAAAATTCAGACTTGTCATATCAGTGGCTGTTCTCAATTTCATGCAGGGTGCATAATTATAACCGTGTTTAAATTGAGCCCAGAAGAAGGATGGGTTCAAGTGCAAATTAATTTCAGATTATCACAACAAAGGCAATCAAATCTCAACAAGCTTGCCAGCAAAATACTTTGCAAAGGTCCCCAGGTCCCTTCCCACCCCCAATTTACAACAAAGACCTTTCAGCTTAAATTAAGCTAATGATCTAATACAACACTCTGTCTCCCTTTCTAGGTTTTATTATTTACTCAGATGAATGTATCATTCCAGTGAAAAATGGAAAAAAGAGGAAGAAAAGGTGGCACCAAAAGGTCAGTGTTTAGTATCAGTAAAGTGACAAAATAAACAGTCAACAGGCCTGACATGGTCTGCACGTCGTCAAATTGTCTTATTCTGTGGAAACTATCAGAGTAAATTGACAGTGCTGAAAGAACCTTGCATTTATCTGAGCCCCTTCTCATACAGGCAAAATCCAAAACCAAACAGCATGGCTCACCTCCTCCACCTATCTATCAGCACAGCTTTTATATAAATCCAACATCTCACTCTATCCTATGGGAACCTGCTGGGGAATGAAGGGAATCAAGTGCTGAAAAAATTCAAGTCAAGCCTCATTACCTCCTCATTACCTTTGCAAAAGTGGAGTGAGAGGAAATTTTATCTAGGGAACAGAAGCTTGGGAATCTCATTGAGAGTTCTGTCTGGTTATTGCACAGCCAACCATGGAGCTCTGCCTCTGTGGGATTAAAGTTTTCTTCCCATTTCTCTATAGTAATGATCTACTCATTATGGTTTTTAAGGTAAATTACCATCACTTATCATTATGCCAGTCACTAAGTAAGCAGCATTAAACAAGGATTGTCATTCCTATCCTTTGCTTTTCTTTCTCACCAATTATCATGTGGAAATAAAGCAATACATTTTACAGTTCCATTTATAATTCTATATTAATTATATTTTCCCATTTGTATTTGATTACAGCTCTAGGGCACGCATATTATATATAAATATAAATATAAATGCAAATAGGTGTTTGTAAAAAAAATAGAATAATGATATCAGGAAAAAAATCCTGGGATCATAATTCATTTTATACAAAAAGAAAAGGAGTACTTGTGGCACTTTAGAGACTAACAAATTTATTTGAGCATCCGATGAAGTGAGCTGTAGCTCATGAAAGCTTATGCTCAAATAAATTTGTTAGTCTCTAAGGTGCCACAAGTACTCCTTTTCTTTTTGCAAATACAGACTTACATGGCTGCTACTCTGAAACCTGTCATTATTTTATACAGTATATTTCCATATTCACTGCATTTCTATCTTACGGTTTTGTGTAGGGTCCTTCACCATAGTATCTAAGAACTATTCATCTTACAACATTTGAAATTGATTATTGTAATGTTCTATTTAATTATTAAACTAATTTTTGTTGTTGTTTTTAAATAATTTCTTTCATCAGTTTCTCCTTTAGGATGCAAATTTTTGATGCACATTTAAAAAAACAAACAAATATTTATCCTGTTTTGAGCTGTTTGTGAAGCTTTGCAGAAATGTAGGTTTCCGTGCATGCTTTTTTGCATCCACAATGCCAAAATTGAACTCCATTGTATTTCTCCACCCTCACCCCCCATTCTCTGGATATCAACAAAATTTCAGTGCAGATATATTTGGTGCACTTTTGAATTCTAAGGTGAATTTATTGGGCTTTACCACCTGCTTGAGGTCACATGTTTCATTTTCAGGATTTCTGACTGGCTCCTGAGAGCAGTAGTGCTGTTAGCTGAGATTTCTTTTGAAGGACGTTGCTGCCTGTGCTGGTTGTTACTTTTTCTGTTCAAGCAAACAGGATGTTTGTAAAGTTTATAAATGAACAAACTGTCCTAGAAAATACCTGATTGTATCACCAGTTTTTCATCCAACGGGAAACTGATTTACAAGGTCTTGAAATCTGCAGCCACTCAGTAAAGATGGAACACTGTTTTCTTTGTTTTTGCTTGCTTTTTGCTCATTTCTCTCTTTTCCATTTTATCTTTCGTATTCCATCCTAACACACTTACCTTCATCTACACTCTCCCAGACATTCATTTGCTTTCTCCCTTGACCACAGATTCACTCATTTATCTTTTCCTCATACATTCATTCTCTCTTCTGCACCAATACACTCTCAGCTTCACCCAGGCAAAAGGCACAAAAGCACTTCCTCTCATCTAGTCATCACTGAGAAGTCAGACACCTTCACCTCCACAAAGCAGCCACTTCTCCCATGTACTGTGAGCAGGAGCCTCAGGAGGCTTGGAGCACTTGGACCACACTACTGAAGGGATTGATGATCAGAGCCCTAGGAAACTTTAGTCCAGTGGATGCAGAGGAGAGTGGAGTAGTTGCCCCTGAATGTCTGCTTCTGTAGAGTCTGGGGGACAAGAGGGAAAGAAAGGAGAGTGGGGAGACTCAGAAGGGACCTCCAAAAAGGTATGGGAAAAGAAAGAGAGCATGGAACCCTCAAGGAATCCTTTCTGCAGACCAGGTAACTCAGTGGTCCCCAAACTTTTCAGGGTCATGAACCAGGAGTGGGGCCGGATGCGGAGCTGTGGGCAGACCACAGTTGGAGGCTGAGGCTGGAAGTGAGCTGGGCAGGGGCTGGGAGTCAGGGGTGTGACTGGGGCAGGGCTGGAGCAAAGCTGAGAACAGAATGGGGCTGAGTGGTGCTCCCTCCCCACCCCCTGTGGGGGCTGGCTGAGCCCCTCCAGCCTCCTTTAGTGGGGGTGCCCCACAGTTTGGGGACCTCTGAGTTTACTTCTTATTATGTGCAGTTGAGCATAAGCTCCTAAAATTTACTGCAATCAAGGTAAAGTGGCTCCAAACCTGTGACATGTTGCTCTCTGTCCTCTGCCAACAGTTACATCTCTAGACTCCTCCTCTCTTCCTCTTCACTACTCTCTGCCTCCTATTCCTCTTCTCTATTGCTTAGAATTTCTTTTTTGTTCTAAGCCAAACTAATAAATGACAGTGTTTTTGTGGGCATGCAAACCTGCTTCTAAATTTCAGTTTCAGGAATTTTTTAAAGATAAAATCAGTTAAAAGGAAATAAAGTTATTCAAAATTTGGCAAAAAATATAATGTAGGTTGAAGGAGACAGGGTAAATAGTTTAAAAAAATGTTTTTCTCCTTAGTTATGATACAGAAGAAAGCTCAAAGTGAAATTGGTTTTCAAATTGGATCTGCAAATCCAGTTTTACTATTTGTTTTCATGTTGTTTCTTGTACAGATTGAGTGGGTTTGTTTATACATCATAGTAATTTCTGCTCATATGCACCAGCTCTGTAATAGCTAGCTGCTCATGGACTGCTCTGAAGACGTGCACTCCCCACATTAGTTCTATAGTCATTGAGGGTGGGACAAGCAAATGCTTCAATCTGAGAGTAAAGATGTGAAAGCGAGTAAAAGAATTAGGTTGTTTTTCGTTAACTATATCTTTGTGAAATAATGGGCCAGTGAGAGCAAGAGCATTTTTGGGAGCTAGCAAGAGCATTTTCAGGGGAGCATTATGAATTAATTTGGAATACATAATGTTGCCAACTCTTGCAATTTTATCATGAGCTACATTGTATTTTCTTAAAGCCGCATTGCCTGGAGTCAAATAAGAATCTCAACTGTCATATTTTAAAAGGTATGTTTCTAGCCCTCAAGAAAAGCTTGAAAGTATATTCTGAAGTCTCAGAAACCAGAAGGCAAATTACAAGATCCCACAATTCATTATTTTTAAAAAAAAATCTTATGACTTTTAAGCCAATCTAATATTTAGAGGCCTGACTGATTATACTTGATTGCTTAGAATTGGAAATACAGAATTCACATGAATATAAAATGACCTATTTTAGCTGTATCACTATAAAAGCACAAGAACATAAGAATGGTCACATCTAACCCAGTATCCTGTCTTCTAGCAGTGGCCAGTGCCAGATGCTTCAAATGGAATGAACAGAACAGGGGAATTATCAAGCAATCTATCCCCTGTCCTATAGTCCCTGCTTCTGGCAATCGGAGGCTTAGGGACACCCAGAACATGGTGTTGCATCCCTGACCATCTTGGCTAATAGCCATCAATGGATCTATCCTGCATGAATTTATCTAATTCTTTTTTGAACCCAGTTATTCTTTGGGCCTTCACAACATATCTATAAATTAAGCCAGATCCTTCACAAACTTACTCATGTAATTTTATGTACCTGCATAGTCCCAGTGAGAGCATTTGAATACAGAGTTACTCCTATGTGTAAGACCCTGATCCTGCACTGACTTACATACATGCTTAACTTATTAACTCAATGGATCTATTCATGTATGTAAAATTAAACACATGTGTAATTGTTTGTAGAATTGGACCCTGTATTTGTAGTTCAAAAGTAGCAGAAAATACTTTTAATACAAACAAAAATAGTGTTTTGGTGGGATAGAAGTCTTCAAGATATTTCACATATAAAATATCAATGAAACAATATGGTAGGGAAAGGTCCATGTTCTTCCAGAGATAAAGACAACCACTTAGCCATTATTCAACCCAGTGAATTAATCCTTTATTAAGTGAGACTCATGAAGCTTGTTTCAATTTGCAGTGAATAGGTTTTTTTAAATATACTAATCCAGATTTGATTTTATTAATTATTTGTGCAATTTTTCCATAGGTTTTTACATAAAATTCCTATTCAATAACATTGATTACAAAATTCTAATATCAATGTTTTAAATACTGTATACAAAATTGATTTGAATTGTTTTTAAATCCCTGCATAACAATTACTACATATTAGACAATATTCATTAATCTTTAAATTATACGAACAATTACTCAGAAGACTGCAAAACGTAATCATATGTCATGCAGAAAATCCAATTAAAATAATTAGATTAAACTGTACAAAATCAAAATATACTCTTTCCCTTGTGATCTACACAAATCACAATTAATAACTGTAGATGTAAAACTTCTATAGGTGTTCTCATGTGTAGCACAAATAATTAGCCCTCTTATCAATGAAACACTTGTTCAAGCCCTATTCAGAATCACAGATCACCTATTTTTGTTTTTGTTTTCAAAACTGATACTGATTACATGTCAATGCCTATTCTTCGTAGATCACTCTTTATTACAATGTTATTTCTGGAAGCATTTTGTGATTGTTATTATAAAGATATAATTGTCCTTTCATCTTTAATGGTAATCCCTCACTAAATAGGACAAATTTATTTATAGTGTCTGTGAATGAATTAATGATCCTGTGAACAATTATATACTGGATAACAATATGAAATAGGAATACTGTAATTTTAAATGGAAGTGTCTACATTTCTCAGGGAGCTGAAGTCCCTAAATGAGGCAAAAAATCGATTTTTCTGTTATGTACAAGGGCATGAGGAAGGCTGCATAGTCCATGAAGTATTATACATTTAAGAACATTAGTAATAGATTAGGGGTAAATTGCAACCTTTATATAAGTGTGCTGTAAAGAGGATGCAAGAAGTGTTTTCCCCAACCTTGAGCACTCTCTGTAAGTGCTATAATTGCAGTGCCTGTGGGGAAAAGAGGCTATGCAGGCACAACTTTGATCCAGCCATAGCACATCAACATCTATGAGCACATTGCTTTATCGATGCAAGAGAAGTACTATGACAGGGACCAGCAGTAGTTCTGCATGAAAGTCAAGGAGATGTGGCAGGCCTAACAAAAGGCCAGGGAGCTTAACAAGCAACCTGATGCTGAGTCACAGACCTGCTGCTTTTACAAATTGCTGCATGCCATCATTGATGAAGACCTCACATCCACCCCCAACACACACACCATGGATACCTCTGCGGAGCCCAAGTCACAAGCCCCTGCCATGAACATTGAGGAGGAGATGGTGAGTGAGGAGGAGGAAGGGGGTGAGGATCCAGCTGTGCAGTGAGCTAGGACCTGTTTTTGTCTCCACTGCAGTCCAGCCAGCTGGAGCCTCAGGTAATCATGTAGATCAATTTTCAATTACAGGAATGGCACTTCCAAACTACCAGGACACAAACTTTTGATGTTTCATTAATTTGCTCATGCTTACACTAGAAGAGGTAGTGGTACAACAGAGGTAGAGTTGCAATCTGCTTTACATTCCTATCTAGAGATAGGCAGGGAGGGGGATGCATGAGGGTAGTTTGTTTATGTACACAGGGATGTCCTTTGAATCCTCCTGAGAGATCTTAAAGATACTTTCATGAAGGAACTCTGCTGAAGGTTTCTAAGAAGGGCTGCCTTATTTCTTCCTCTGTGGTAAGATACTTTCCCATGCCACTAAGCAATAATTTCAGCAGGCATCATTGCAGTAAACTGCTAGTCTGCATACAGGCATGAACAGCTTCAAGATAGCAGCAGCGGCTGTACTCCCCTGCCATTGTTACCCACAGGAGTGAAATAGCTAAAATCACCACTGCCTGTGGAAAATGATGCCAGTATTCAGTGCCATTGCCCTATACTCCAACTGAGCAATTACCTCCTCATTTCCCCTTCTCTCTCTCTTATTCACCATGGCTTGTGCAGTGACTAGTGCCATGTATAAGCAATCCCAAGCAGAAGTGAGAATATAGTGCTTTAAACTTTTGGGGAACAAGTGAAATGATTTCAGCCACTTAAGTTACACTTTCTGTAGTGAATGTGTTGACAATGGTACTGCTGTGTGCTCATTTTCAGCTGCTGCAAGTGTAGCCTTCAGGGTCTCCCCCTCCACACCAGCAGAATAATTGAGCCAGATAAGGAGAAGAAAGATGAGGACACAGGATGACATGTTCCAGGATATCCTGCAAGCCAGTGCTGCATGAACCATGAGCACAGGACCTGGAGGATGAACATTGTGGACAGTCTGGAGGAGGAAACAGTGGAGAGGAAAAAAGCCCTTGTATATGACTGTCTAAATTCAGCGGACACCCTCCACCCTGGAAAAAACTTTTCACCCTTTGCTTCACATGTTTTGTGCAGGACACAGCAGGCAACTATAACCATTGGGATATTTTTTTCACTGAGGTCTAATCTGGTGAGCAAACAATGTCAGCGACGCATCAAATGACAAAAAGCACATTCAATTGTCATTCTGTACTAGCTGAGGTGGTAGTTGAATTGTTCCTTGGTGTTGTTGAAGTGTCCAGTGTATGGTTTGATGATCCAGAAGTAGTCTGGATCCCCAAGGTTTGCTACTGGTAGTTCAACATTCCAATGGTAATCCATCAGTAGGGAAAGAAAGTCCCTGCTTGCAGCTTTCTGAACAGTCCTGTGTTCTTAAAGATGTGAGTGTCATGAACCTTTCCTGACCAGCCTACACGGATGTCAATGAAGCATCATTGTTGATCTACCAGTGTTTGCATAACCATAGAAAAGTAACCCTTTCTGTTAGAATCATAGAATCATCAAATATCAGGGTTGGAAGGGACCTCAGGAAGTCATCTAGTCCAAAGTTGATGTTGATGTTGATGTACTCTGTTGATGTTGATGTATTCTGTCTGGTGTGCTGTCTATCTTTCCACTACAGTTCATGAACCACATTGCTGCAAATCCATCCACTATGTCCATCCCATCGCCAGTCCCAGTTCCCTCTTCTTGGCTCTTCATCCTATCTGGCTTTCTTCTGCCTTCTCCACTGGTTCCCAGTCCTAGTCTTCTTCCCTGGGCTCCTAATCCAATCTTAGTTTTCCATCCACCTCTCCTTTGTTCCTTGCCTCAGTCTCTTCCCTCCCTTCTTGTCCTAGTCTTTTGTCCAGCCAGACACAGTTTTCCTTCCACACCACAGCTGCTGGTCAGATCTGTCTCACAGCTCTCACCTTTGGCTCCTAGTCTCCTTTCCCACCCAATTCCAGCCTGTGCTCCCATCTGGTCACAGTGTCATTATCCAGTCACTCCCAATTAGCCCCTCTAACTCTCAGTCACAGTTTTCCTCCCCAGTTCTAGTTTCACCAGAATCCTTGCCCTAAACTGCTCCTTTATGTCCTGCCTGGTCTGGCTTTTATCCCCTTGGCATTTAATCAGATCAGTTCCTTCTCCACATTGCCTAGGTGCCAGCAGGGAGGGTGGGGTCATTGATGGCATGTCTATACAGCATTTTGGAGCCCACAGGAGCAAGCTTCCCAGCCCAAGTTGCAAAGTCAGGCTAGTGAGGCTCACACTAGTACTCTAAAAAGAGTAAAAAGAAAAGGAGTACTTGTTGCACCTTAGAGACTAACAAATTTATTTGAGCATAAGCTTTTGTGAGCTACAGCTCACTTCATCGGATGCACGAAAGCTTATGCTCAAACAAATTTGTTAGTTTCTAAGGTGCCACAAGTACTCCTTTTCTTTTTGCGGATACAGACTAATACAGCTGCTGCTCTGAAACCTCTAAAAAGAGTGTAGATAGCTCTTTGAAATTATGGCTTTAGCTACAGCTCGGGCTCTGAAGCCTAGGGAGAGGGATGGGCTTCAGATCTTGTCTTCATTACATTGTTTTTTAAGCTATAAATCAAGTGTTGCTACTAACCTGACTCCTCTCCACACACAAAAATCTGTAGCTCAAGTTAAGTGTTACTTTAGGGTTGAGTAAAGTGTGCAACCTCATGGCCAGTTGAAAATGATAAAAAGGTATTGCTAGCCCCAGAAGGTGTTTAGGTACCCAGGACTGCTGAGGAATATGAGCATTTAGATGACTTATTAATTTAGTGCTCAATTATTAGCTATGCCACAAGCCCCTAGAACCAATCATTCTAAGTAAGTCTGCCTTTTGAGATTCTCCTTCTCCTGCTGGGAAGGTACCCGATTCTAGGTTTGTAACTAGTGTGGCATACTTCCAATGGCACACAGGTGTAGTTATAATAGTCATATTATGATAGCTGGCATGTTTTGAGGAGATGGAACCAAAGCTCCACCCAGTACCCATCTCTTTTCACACAGGACGGGGAAGACGTGTAAGTTAAGGAAAGATAAAGTAGTATGGTCTGGATGAATGGACTATAAGGTGGATAGAAAGCTGGCTAGGTCGTTGGGCTCAACAGGTAGTGATCAATGGCTCCATATCTAGCTGGCAGCCGTTATCAAGCGGAGTGCCACAGGGGTCAGTCCTGGGACCAGTTTTGTTCAATATCTTCAAAATGATCTGGAGGATGGCATGGATTGCACCCTCAGCAAGTTTGAAGATGACACTAAACTGGAAGGAGTAGTAGATATGCTGGAGGGTAGGGATAGGATACAGAGGGAACTAGACAAATTAGAGGATTGAGTCAAAAGAAATCTGATGAGGTTCAGCAAGGACAAGTGCAGAGTCCGGCACTTAGGACGGAAGAATCCCATGCACTGCTACAGACTAGGGACCGAGTGCCTAGGCATCAGTTTGCAGAAAAGGACCTACGGGTTACAGTGGATGAGAAGCTGGATAGGAGTCAACTGTGTGCCCTTATTACCAAGAAGGCTAATGGCATTTTGGGCTGTATAAGTAGGGGCATTGCCAGCAGATCGAGGGACGTGATCATTCCCCTCTATTCAACATTGGTGAGGCCTCATCTGGAGTACTGTGTTGAGGTTTGGGCCCCACACTACAAGAAGGATGTGGAAAAAGTGGAAAGAGTCCAGCGGAGGGCAACAAAATGATTAGGGAGCTGGAGCACATGACTTATGAGGAGAGGCTGAGGGAACTGTTTAGTCTGCAGAAGAGAAGAATCAGGGGGGATTTCATAGCTGCTTTCAACTACCTGAAAGGGGGGTTCCAAAGAGAATGGATCTAGACTTTTCTCAGTGGTGGCAGATGATAGAACAAGGAGTAATGGTCTCAAGTTGCAGTGGTGGAGATTTAGGGTGGATATTAGGAAAAACTTTTTCACTAGGAGGGTGGTGAAGCACTGGAATGTGTAACCTAGGAAGGTGGTGGAATCTCCTTCCTTTGAAGTTTTTAAGGTCAGGCTTGACAAAGCCCTGATTGGGGATGATTTAGTTGGGGATTGGTCCTGCTTTGAGCAGGGGGTTGGACTAGATGACCTCCTGAGGTCCCTTCCAACCCTGATATTCTATGATGCTATGTAGCAGCCACATAGAGCCAATCTTCCCCATGCTGCTACTTGGAATTTAAATTGTTAGTGCAAGGCAGTATAGGGTGCCTTATGCCCCATATTACCTTGCATGGCTGTGCAAACTAAACCACAGTCTTCTTCCCCTTAATAGTCAGAGGAAAGATGTTGTCTGGTTATAATGAAATTGTGGATTTGACAAGTTTTACAGAACATGATGTTCTACCCAGCAGCATCACCTCTGCCTTGCCTGAATTATATTCAACCAGATACTTTTAATCTCTTCTCATTACTTGCATACAGGCCTGTGCATTTTGGTTTAGTTTTGAGCATTTATTATTCTCTTTGCATTTCATTATGAATTATTTTTATTCTTATTATCACTACTGTTATTATGTAAGATTGCATATTGAGGCAAGGAGTAGATTAGAGTCTTTATCTAGTTTGTCCCAAATTTCTGTAACTCCTTATCCAGTACCGTTTACCATTCTAAAATGTTAATAGGTGCAGCTGGATGGAAAACAAAAATTCCGCTTCACAAATATCTTCAACATTTGTTTTCTTTCCAGAGTGGAATGAAAAGTAGATCTTCTAAAAAATTTCTCAGAAAATCAGAGCAAAAATGCAGGAGATGCGAGCTGAGATGTCAGAGACCCAGGTTCAAGGCGCTCATTGCCTGATTTGGAATAGGAACTTGGACATGTATTTCCAACATCACAGCTGAGTTCCCTAGCCATCATGGTATAAAGCCAGTGCCTCGAGATCTGCTGTTCCACTCTGTATAAATAATTAACTATTGATGGAGCTATAGCCCAATGGTTAAGGCACTCAGCTGGGATGTACAATCAAGTTCCTGCTCTAAATCAAGCAGAGTAAGGACTTAACCCGAGTATCCTATATCCCAGATGAATCCCTAATCAGCAGGCTATAGCCCCATGCTATTGTGGAGGGTCTCTCTCTTTGGACAAAAAGAAAAGGAGTACTTGTGGCACCTTAGAGACTAACAAATTTATTAGAGCATAAGCTTTCGTGAGCTACAGCTCACTTCATGAAGTGAGCTGTAGCTCACGAAAGCTTATGCTCTAATAAATTTGTTAGTCTCTAAGGTGCCACAAGTACTCCTTTTCTTTTTGCGAATACAGACTAACATGGCTGCTACTCTGAAACCTCTCTTTGGACAGAAATTTCATAGAATCATAGAACCATAGGACTGGAAGGGACCTCAAGAGGTCATCTTGTCCAGTCCACTGCACTCAAGGCAGGACTAAGTATTATCATCTAAGTACCATCCATTCCCTCTTATCCTGTGGCAGCTTACATTGCGTAAGAGCCTTTGGTAAGGGACCTTGTCAACGGCTTTCTGAAAATCTAAGAACACTATATCCACTGGATCCCCTTGGTCCACATGCTTGTTGAACCCCTGGAAGAATTCTAGTAGATTGGTGAGGCATGATTTCCCTTTACTAAGACCATGTTGACTTTTCCTCAACAAATTATGTTCATCTATATATCTGACAATATTGTTCTTTATTATAGTTTCAACCAGTTTGCCAGGTAGTGAAGTCAGGCTTACAGGCCTATAATTGCCAGGATCACCTCTAGAGCCCTTTTTAAAAATTGGCGTCACATTAGCTATCCTCCAGTCATCTGGTACAGAAGATGATTTAAAAGATAGGTTACAGACTACATCTAGTAGTTCTGCAATTTCACATTTAAGTTCCTTCAGAACTCTTGCGTGAATACCATCTGATCCTGGTGACTTATTGCTATTTAATTTATCAATTTGTTCCAAAATCTCCTGTAATGATACCTCAATCTGGGACAGTTCCTCAGATCTGTCACCTAAAAAGAATGGCTTAGGTTTGGGAATCTCCCTCACATCCTCAGCCATGAAGACCGATGCAAAGAATTTGTTTAGTTTCTCCGCAATGGCCTTATCATCCTTTAGTGCTCCTTTTAGCACCTTGATCGTCCAGTGGCCCCACTGGTTGTTTAGCAGACTTCCGGCTTCTGATGTACTTAAAATTTTTTTTTTACTTTGAGTCTTTGACTAACTGTCCCTCAAATTCTTTCTTGGTCTCCCTAATTGTATTTTTACACTTAATTTGCCAGTGTTTATGTTCCTTTCTATTTTTCTGACTAGGATTTAACTTCTACTTTTTAAAGGATGCTGTTTTGCGTCTCACGGCTTCCTTTACTTTGTTGTTTAGCCATGGTGGCACTTTTTTGGTTCTCTTGCTATTTTTTTTTTAATTTGGGGTATACATTTACGTTGAGCCACTATTATGGTGTCTTTAAAAAGTTTCCATGCAGCTTGCAGAGCTTTCACTCTAGTCACTGTACCTTTTAATTTCTGTTTAACCTCCCAATTTTTTATAGTTCCCCTTTCTGAAATTAAATGCTACAGTGTTGGGCCACTGTGATGTTTTTCCTGCCACAGGGATGTTAAATTTAAGTATATTATGGTCACTATTACCAAGTGGTCCAGTTATATACATCTCTTGGACCAGATCCTTTGCTCCATTTAGGACTAAATCGAGAATTGCCTCTCCTCTGGTAGGCTCCAGGACCAGCTGCTCCAGTCAATATGGGGATAATTGAAATCCCTCATTATTATTATTATTATTATTATTATTGAGTTTTTTTATTTTAATAGCCTCTGTAATCTCCCTGAGCATTTCACAGTCACTATCACCATCCTGGTCAGGTGGTCAGTAATATATCCCTACCACTATATTCTTCTTATTAGAGCATGGAATTTCTATCCATAGAGATTCTATGGTATAGTTCGATTAATTTATGATTTTTACTTAATTTGATTCTATGCTTTCTTTCACATATAATGCCACTCCCCCACCAGCATAACCTGTCCTTCCGATATATTTTGTACCCTGGTATTATATATATCCCATTGATTATCCTCATCCCACCAAGTTTCTGTGATGCCTATTATATCAATATCCTCATTTAATATGAGGCACTCTAATTCACCTATTTTATTATTTAGACTTCTAGCATTGGTATATAATCACTTTAAAAACTTGTCTCCTTTTAGCTATCTGCCTAGCTGTCTGCCTACATTACAGATGTAATTGATGTAATTGATGCCGATGTAATTGAATGGGACTCTTTTTTATTTGACTGTTTTTGATGAGACCCTGCTTGTATTTTATCATTTTCCATCTTCTCATCCTCACTAGGACATAGAGGTTCTCTCTTAATAGATCCTTCCCTAAGAGATGTCCGAACCATGTGCTCCTCTGCACCTCTCTGCTTTCTCCCAGCCCTTAGTTTAAAAACTGCTCAACGACCTTTTTAATGTTAAGTGCCAGCAATCTAGTTCCATTTTGGTTTAGGTAGAGCCCATCCTTCCTGTATAGGCTCCCCCTTTCCCACAAGTTTCCCCATTTTCTAATAAATCTAAACCCCTCCTTCCTACACCATTGTCTCATCCATGCATTGAGACTCTGCAGTTCTGGCTATATAAGTGGCCCTGCTTATGGAACTGAAAGTATCTCAGAGAATGCTACCATGGAGGTCCTGGACTTCAATCTCTTACATAACAGAGTAATTTGGCCTCCTGGACTCTCTGCTATCCTTCTCTATGTCATTGGTACCTACATGTACCATCGACCACTGGCTCCTCCCCTGTACTACACATAAGTCTATCTAGATGTCTCGAGAGATCCACAACCATAAGGAGTTAAGTGTGAAGGAGAACAAGTTTTCTGCCTCCTTTTTATAACAACTTTTTATGTACTTGAAAACTGTTATTATGTCCCCCCTCTGTCTTCCCTTCTCCAGACTAAACAAACTCAGTTTTTTCAATCTTTTCTCATAGGTCATATTTTCTAGAAGTGAGCTGTAGCCCACGAAAGCTTATGCTCTAATAAATTTGTTAGTCTCTAAGTTGCCACAAGTACTCCTGATTTTTTGGGGGATACAGACTAAAATGACTGCTACTCTGAAACCTTAATTATTTTTGTTGCTCTTCTCTGTACTTTCTCCAGTTGGTCCACATCTTTCCTAAAATGTGACGCCCAGAACTGGACACAATACTCCATCTGAGACCTAATTAGCATGGAGTAGAGAGAAAGAATTACTTCTCATATCTTGCTTACAACACTACTGCTAATACATCCCAGAATGATGTTCGCTTTTTTTGCAATTGTGTTACACTGTTGACTCATGCTTGAGATCCACTATGACCTGCAAATCCCTTTCCACAGTACTCCTTCCTATGCAGTCATGTCCCATTTTGTATTTGTGCAACTGATTGTTCCTTCCTAAGTGGAGTACTTTGTATTTGTCCTTACTGAATTTCATCCTATTTACTTCAGACCATTTCTCCAGTTTGTCCACCTCCTTTTGAATTTTAGTCCTATCCTCCAAAGCACTTGCAACCCCTCCCAGCTTGATATCATCCACAAACTATATAAGTGTACTCTCTCTGCCATTATCTAAATCATTGATGAAGATATTGAACAGAACCGGGCTCCTGTGGGGCTCTACTAGATATACCCTTCCAGCTTGACTGTGAACCACTGATAACTACTCTCTGGGAACAGTTTTCCAGACAGTAATTTAGAGTAATTCCATCTAGGTTGTATTTCCCTAATTTGTTTATGATAAGATCTTGCAAGACAGTATCAAAAGCCTTACAAAAGTCAAAATATACCACATCTACCCACTTCCCCCGTATCCACAAGACTTGTTACCCTGACCAAGAAAGCTATCAGGTTGGTTTGACACAATTTGTTCTTGATAAATCCATTCTGTTAATTATCACATTATTATCCTCTAGGTGTTTGCTAATTGATTGCTTAATTATTTGCTCCATTATCTTTCTGGATAGTGAAGTTAAGATGGCTGGTCTCTAATTCCCAGGGTTGTCCTTATTTCCCTTTTTATAGATTGGCACTATATTTGCCCTTTTCCAGTCATCTGGAATCTCACTGTCTTCTATGACTTTTAGAAAATAATCGCTAATGGCTCAGATATCCCCTCAGTCAATTCCTTAAGTGTTCTAGGATGTATTTCATCAGGCCCTGGTGACTTGAAGACATGTAACTTGTCTAAGTAATTTTTAACTTGTTCTTTCCATATCTCATTTTCACAGGCATTCATTAAGTTAGATGTCAAATTACTAATAACTTTTTGGTGAAAATTGACACAAAAGTCATTTTGCACTTCTGCCATTTCCACACTTGCTGTTATTGCTCCCCCCGCCCATTGAGTAACTAGCCTACCCTGTCCTTGGTCTTCTTCTTGCTTCTCATGTATTTGTAGAATGTTTTCTTGTTACCTCTCATGTCTCTAGTTAAATTAGTCTCACTTTGTGCCCTGGCCTTTCTAATTTTATCCTTAAGTACTTATGTTATTTGTTTATATTTCCACTTTTTATAGGACTCTTTTTGGAGTTTCAGATCATTGAAGATCTCCTGGTTAATCCTTAGTGATCACTTGTCATGCTTTCTGTATTTTCTACACAATGGGATAGTTTTCTCTTCTGCCCTTAACAATGTTTCTTCGAAAAACTGCCAACTCTCTTGAATAGTTTTTCCCTGCAGACTTGCTTCCCATGGGATCTTATCTACCAAGTCCATTGTAGGTAAACATGATTGCTTGTGCCTGTGCACATATACATCTTTGGGATTTTTTACTTTTTTGAAATTGCATTGGGCATTATTTAGTCAAATAATCAAAAATGAGCATGCATTATTTGCACAATAACCCAAGCAGGCAATAATCCATAAAGATTCAAGTACCATTATAGGGAGCAATAAACCATGGCAACACTAATATGCTCAGTTGAAGGAAGGTGGAACAGGTAGCAAGAGAGAATCAAGAAATTCAAAATCAAACCGAACCAAAGTCAAAGAGACTCCAGCTCTTCATACCTTCAGCTCCTCCTGTGTGGCCCTGAATCAAACCTGGGTTTAATTTCTCCTCAGTGACATTAGAGCCATTTAGCTCTGCATATTGCTGTCAGTCTTCAGCACTGAGTAACACATCACAACTAGGAACTATTTTTTATTACTGAAGTCTATTTCATTGATATTGACTATCTCCGAGATCACCATGACTTCCTTTGTAGAAGGCTCTCCTATCTGTCTTTCTCTTCATGTGATACTCCCAGAGTGTCTTTCTCCTGCCATTTTTTCAGCTCTTTATTTAAGGCTACTAGAGCAGTAATCCAGTACAAATGAACCTAATCAATCTGCATTAATGACTTAGAGGTTTATTGAGAATTTCTGAATTTCATGTATTAGTGAGTAAACAAAAATTTAAAAAAGAAAGGCATAAAATTTTTAAAAGTGTATTTTTAAAAGTGTATTCTAGTATTCTGCTAATAAATATTTGCTGAGAAGTGGGGTTAGACAGCTGTTTTTACTGGGCAGAAAAGAAAGTGTACACATAGCAACATGGAAATGTGTGAGTGTCTAATAAATTACACCTATAAGTTGTAATGTGACTAACTTTCCTTGATTTTTTAGGCTTCTTTGACAATTTCCAAAACAGTCTCTTTCCCTTCTCCCTCTCCTACAACAATCCTATGATTCTGTTCTATGTCATAGCCTGTTCTGGGGACTGCTCTAGTGAACGTGTACAATGAGAACAAACACTCGCTACTGAGGAGTTTCACTTACTCTTTCTTCCATTCCCTTTGTTTTCTCCTAGAAGTGGGATGTAGTACTGATCACATTTCATATTATGGTTTAGGCCACAGCAGAAAGCACAGAGAGCTGGCAGCTGCATGTGACTTCAACAGAGGTAAGTGTTTTATAGTGTTCAGAATAGCAGCCGTGTTAGTCTGTATTCGCAAAAAGAAAAGCTTGTACTCAAATAAATTTGATAAATAAATAAATAAATAAATAGCCTCTAAGGTTCCACAAGTGCTCCTTTTCTTTTTGTTTTATAGTGATAATCCAGAAGTGACACAGACAGGAAGTACTTCAAAGTATAATGAGACCTATAGTATTAAATCTTTTAGGCACAAACATTTCCATCAAAAATACAAAAGTGAAGACTCTCATTTGACAGAGGGCACAAACAATGAACTCCATGGCTAAAGAGAGTAATACTCAGCCTGATCATTTGACTCATAAAACTAAATTTTGAACTGATGCTAATGCTGAATTCTTTATATTACCTTCCTGAATCCCTTTGTTACTTGAATATATTCAAACTTGAAAACAAATCTTCTTAATACATATAAGAAATATTAAGACAAAGATCGAAAGTATAATAACTACAAAGTCATTTATTGCATTTTGAAGAGTCTCTGAAGAACTTCTCAACGTCTAGTTCCATTTGCAAAACAGTAAAATATGCAAGGTCATTCATGTATATTTTTCTTAAAATCTGGGTGGGAATGGTACCAAAACCCCTAATACCCATTAGTCAGACAGAATTCTTTCCAATATACACCCAAAGGGGTCATCACATTAGAAAAAACAATGATTTGGAAGTTTTTCTCTATAGCCACTGCCAGGTACCGTGACACAGAGTCCTATAGCTGTTGCTAAATAATGTACACTGGATTTCAGAGTTCAGCTGTATATATTTAGTAGTCATTCATTCACCAACACTAGGCACAGAGCCATGAATTTATAATTCCCCTGTGTTCTAGAGACAAATGGCTACTGGTCTTGTAAAGAGATAGGAAACTATAATCCTCTGGACAGCAAACCATTAAACAGCAGTTCTTTATTTGATAAATAAGTAAAACAGCAGGTGCTTAGCAATTTTCCAAGTTATATCAGTCTGTTATCATTATGTAACATAAATTAGTTCTATTTTTGAAACAACAAAACTATAAGACAAAAGGGCTAGTATAAAAATATTCAAAAGTGAAACAAAAGTACTAAAACTACTAGAATTATAGCTGGATACAATTAATAGACGTATTGTATCTGAGGACATTGTATGTTTATCACACTTGTAGTTCATGGGAAACTCAAATTTTGTAGAATCAAATACAAATTCTTCATGAGGAAAAAGTGACACCATGTTTTATAACTAAATATATCAATTTTAGTTAAAGGCTTCAGCTGAATGCAATTTTCTATTCAACTGGATAAAACCATCCATACAATCTGCAACATTTGGGCTAGAGGGGTGGGATGATGCAGAAATTCCAATGAAGAGAATATCGCAGTTTGACTTTAGCAGATCCAAACACTCTCCATATACACACACTGCAAAAATTTTTTGACAGTCATGCAACTGCCACACTTGCACTATATTCTTAGATCAATGACCAATTCAATTCTAGCTGGATTGTGGAGCTAGCTGCAGTATAATCCCAGCAATTTTGATAAGCAGCAATATTAGACTGGAGAAATGTGATGAAATGCTGGTGATATATAACAAAACCATTCTCAGGCCAGTGGGCAAATGCAGGCTGTCAATAAGAAACAAAAGACATTATCACTTGGAGTTTATAGTAGATGACATACAGGAGCCCAGCACACTCTGGTCTACAAGGCAGTGCAAGCCATAAGTTCACTCACAGTGCAACACTAGACTATCCTCAATGCAAGAGAATAAAATGAACAGTCACCATGGGCCCTATCCAGCATTCTAACAGAGTGTAAGAACATATTTCAAGGAGATGGACACTTAGAGGGCAACCTGCAAAGATGAAACATCATTACACCTGTTAAAAATAGCACAGAGTACAGCCTAGTAATGATGAGAAAACCTTCAGGTAAACTGAGGATCTGCATTGATCCAAAACCACTTAACAGAGCATTGAAAAGAAATCACAATCCATCACCAATGTTTGTGGACGTATTACCTGATTTATCCAGGGCAAAAGTGTCCATTGTATGTGATGTCAAGAATCAGTCATGGCATATTGTGCTAGATGAGCCATCCAGCCACCTGACAACCTTCCACATCTTTTGACAGGTGACAATGGCTACAAATGCCTAGGCACGTCAGCCCGGCCCCAGAAATGTTCCAGTGTAAACCGGGCACTAGAGGGACTCCCAGTAGCTGATGACATTCTTGCTGATAACATACTGCAGTACTGTAGGAAAGGTCAAGAAAGAGGCAATCCAGAACCATGATACTAAGCTGTGATGACAGCTCCTTAAACAGGTGCTAGGAGTGGAATGTTAGGCTGAATGACAACAAGCTGAAGCTGAGAAGAACTGAGGACACCTACAGACATCTGTTGATTTCTGATGGACTCTGGCTAGAACCCTGAGAAACTGAGAGCCATTAAAAATGTCCACACCAAAGGATGTGAAGGGATTCCAGTGACTGACAAACACAAAAAGGAATATAGATAGAAAAGGATCTGCTGGCATAGGTGAGAGGTTTTTCACAGGAGTGGGTGGGTGAGATTCTGTGGCCTGCGTTGTGCAGGAGGTTGGACTAGATGATCATAATGGTCCCTTCTGACCTTAATATCTATGAATCTATGCTCTTTGGTATGGAATGATTCCATCACTTCATCTTTGGGCATTGGGTGGATATGCAGTCTGAACTCAAACCATTAGAAAGCATCATGATTAAACAACTGCTCAGTGCACCCATGCAACTATAATACATGTTACTGAGAATCCAGCACTGTGTTATGAACGTAAGGTGCTGACCAGGAAAGTCGCTACTGGTAGCAGATACACTGAGTAAGACATATATTTCAGAGCACAACACCAGTGGATCTATGGAACAGGAGATAGTTTACCAATGTGCTAAAATACATTCACATCTCAGATGAAAGGCTCCAGGAAATCCAACATAACACAGATCATAGTGCTACTAATGGTAATAACAGTTCCTACTCCAGGAACCAAGTGTCAGAGGATTATCTGAGGTTTCAAATGTGTAGTTTCTAGGTATGTTCTGACGATTTTCATACCTCGCACAAGCTTTTACAGCATTGCTCCAGCCCTGTCCCTGCTCTCTGGGAGAAGAACCAGCCAGACAAAGGGGGAAGTTTTTTCCCAGTTTTAAAAAGTTCTAGCCTTCCCATTGGCTCTTTTGTTCAGGTGCTCACACTCTTCTTTTTACCTATGGACTTTTTTAACCCTTTACATGTAAAGCAAGTAGAGAACACCTACTAACAGGGATTTTATAGCTAAGTGGCTGGCTGGGTGTCCATAAAAGGGAACACACACACCCCTTCCCACCCCGTTCATTTATCACAAGGGGACTGAGCAGTAATCCCAGAAAATCTGAGAGCTGACATCCATGTTTCACACCTGAGTATGTAGGTATGAGATGAGCCAGGGAGTGAATCGACTGAACAGGCATGAATAGCCAATTGAGAGTGTATCTAAAACAGTGCAAGGTATATAAAGAGTACCATGATCAATTGCAGTCTGAGGTGTGCAAAGAGTATAGTGATCAACAACAGATGGAGACTGTACAGTGTTATGAAATCCCAACTCTATCATAGGAAAAGGTCAGAAAAGACCTGTTCACTTTTAGTAACAGGAACTGCAAGATCACAGTAGATTACTGCTCCAAGAAATTGGAGCAGTAACTATGTGGAGGACACTCAGGGTAGTCTATATTGCAATGTAAGCCTGGGTTCAGACTCAGGCTCAAATCCCAAATCCCCTTCCATCTACACACAATCCTGTCTGATTTAGACTTGGGCCCCAGGCCCTGTAGGGTGAGTGAGTTTGAGCCAGAGAGTGCAGCAGCAACTATTAAGGGAAGCAGTACATGGCAGCTGCTTATAGGGTTCCTGGACTGGGACTCAGAGTAATGGGAGGACCTGGGTGCTTCCATAGGCCACCAGGGAAGTGGTTTAAGTCCCAAGAAGGGAGCAAGGCTTGTTTAGAGGCCCAAGTAAAGGGCTGGAATTTAAAGGGTTAAGGGAAAGTGCTGAAGACCCTGGTAAGGGAACACAGACCATCTGGTGAACTCTTTCTTACCACCACCACCCCACAGAAGGAGCATCCTGGCTTGGGATCTGGGGCAGAGACCCACTGAGGACCTGCCTAGTGAGGTCGGCAGCTGACAGGAGTGCCAAAAGTGGAAAGAGGACAGGATCACACCCAGCTGACAGGAGGTGCTGATGAGAGGTGAGTGAACCCAGTCACAACTTGGAAAAAAGGGACAATGGAGGAGCTGAACAGAGCTCTAGTCGAGGAGCAGCACAGCTCTGCTGAAACTCACCCAGTACTAGGCAAAGGGCAACAAGAGGCTGTACTCCTGAATTTACTTCAGTTGGAGCAGTAACAACAACTCCAGATGCATCTGTTTCAGGCTTGTCAGGAAGCTCAGCAACCAGGACACCATCCAAATAAGTCTGGCTGTCACAGAAATCAAAAGGAAAGGGGTCGGACAGGCCTGCCAAGTGGAGGCAGTTTGCGAGGGTGGCTGGAATTGCAACAGTGGCTAGCCAGGCTAGAGGAACAGCAGTAGTACTAGTTATGGATCCTGCAGAAGAGAAGCATAAATGTTTGCAATTACTGGGTAGACAAGAAGGATCCAATGGGCTAGAGGCTTGAGGCCCAGCCAAGGAGATGTTATGTTTATGGACACATGAGACACTTAAGAAAGGCTTTCCCTTGGGTGAATATGTAGGGAAAAGACAGAAACTCCTCCAGGGCCTAAGAGGCATGAGGCCTAATTAAGAAAATGCAATGCTGCGGGCAATGTGGACATACTGGAAGGACCTGCCTCTATACAAACCATGATGGCAAAAGTGACACAGGGCAACAGGGGGTATGAGAGGTACTGCAAGGGGCCTGAGGGATATCTGCCCATTATCAAAGAAAGGGCAGCGGTGATATATTTTGCCTGCAGGGTGGAAGGGCATTTAAAATGACATTGCCCTCTCAGAGAAATGGGTAGCAACAAGAGGAAAAAAGGAAACCCCAGAATCAGGCAAACCAGGGATATTGAAAAGAGCGATAGTGGAATTGTTGAGTCAGAAAGAGGGGGAGGCGGGTAACGCACAGTGAAAAAGCAGTAGTTACAGGAGAAGGGCGTGTAGCGCTGATGGAAGCAGAAAATACATACACTCAGAAGGTCTACATGGTAGGAGATGGGGAGAAAGGTTGTTCCCACAAAGAAGAAAAGGATCTGTATTGGGGTGAATACAGAGGTCCCAGAGAAGGTTCACTCTGCAGTTTTGGTAACACCTATAGCTGAGGCTCAAGAGCTAGAGAGGCTGATAAAGGAGCCACTGCAAAGCTTGCAGGTAACAAAGAAACATGAAGTTTCCCAGCTCCAAGAAGAGCGAGACAAGTTCACCAAGGAGTTAAAAGAGAAGGAAGCTTTTTATAATGCCAGCAGGGCCAAGACTATTGTGACCCAGCAGAGGAAAAATGAAGAGCTGAAATTTCTGCATCTTTGTGATCTGATGCTGCAACAGTATCTACAGATAGCCATGTGGAAGGTCTCTTTGGTGCAGCTCCAGCTACAGAGCCAGTGTAAGGAAAACAAGATGGATCTACAAGCCCTCCAGGACCACATGCAGACATCAGAGATCAAACAGATAAGTATGTGAGACAGAAGCATATTGCTCAGCTGGGAGCTGCAGCAACAACAGAATGAGAAGGAGGTGCTTAAAGGACAGTGGGATAACCACAACACTAAGTTACAAAAATCCATCCAAGCCAGCAACTTCTGGAGCAAATAGAGGAACTGGGAGAACTGAAGATGATAGTCCAGAAGAGGGCAGAGAGGAATGATGAGCACACAAGCATCAATATTAGAGCAGAAAGCATAGTGACAGCTGCCCAGAAAGATGGTATCCCCACAGGGAAATGGGGTAACGATTCAAGAATCTGGGAAGATGTGGTAAAGGTGGGCATGCACCACTTGATGATGGATCCCATATCAACAGCCATCAATACAGAGATTGACTATAGGAGCTACAGTAATGGCAGTAGCCTGTACAACCACTCAACAAACCCAACCCTTGCTGGAATGGAGAGATCTTAGAAGATAAGGTCAAAGAGGAAGTCACAGTTCAGTTCAACATTCCTAGAGGCCCAAAGGGTCGGGTCTCAGGTTTAAAAAAGACACTGGGGAACAGAAGTGGAGGATAGGGTCCGGAGTGACTGAGACAAATTGGAGGATTGGGCCAAAAGAAATCAGATGAGGTTCAACAAGGACAAGTGCAGAGTTCTGCACTTAGGAAAGAGGAATCCCATGCACCACGACAAGCGGGACCAACTGTCTAAGCAATAGTTCTGCAGAAAAGGACCTGGGGATTACAGTGGACGAGAAGCTGGATATGAGTCAGCAGTGTGCCCTTGTTGCCCAGAAAGCCAATGGCATATTGGGCTATATTAGTAGGAGCATTGCCAGCAGATTGAGGGAAGTGATTATTCCCCTCTATTTGGCACTGGTGAGGCCACACCTGGAGTATTGCATCCAGTTTTGGTCCTCCCACTACAGAAGGGATGTGGACAAATTAGAGAGGCTGCTGAGGAGGGCAACAAAAATGATTAGGGGGCTGGGGCACATGATTTATGAGGAGAGGCTGAGGGAGATGGGATTATTTAGTCTGCAGAAGAGAAAGGTGAGGGGGGATTTGATAGTAGCCTTCAAATACCTGAAGGGGGGTTCCAAAGAGGATGGAACTAGACTGATCTCAGTGGTGGCAGATGACAGAACAAGAAGTAATTGTCTCAAGTTGCAGTGGGGGAGGTCTAGGCTGGATATTAGGAAACACTATTTCACTAGGAGGGTGGTGAAGCACTGGAATGGGTTATCTAGGGAGGTGGTGGAATCTCCATCCTTAGAGGATTTTAAGGCCCAGCTTGACAAAGCCTTGGCTGGGATGATTTAGTTGGTGTTGGTCCTGCTTTGAGCAGGGGATTGGACTAGATGACTTCCTGAGGTCTCTTCCAACCCTTATATTCTATGAATCTATGAGCAGTGTTTAATGCTGCAAAAGGAGAGGACTAATCTCTACAACAGGGGTAGGCAAACTATGCCCGGGGCCAATGCTGGCCTGCCAGCCATTTTAATCTGGCCCTTGAACGTCTGCTGCGGAGCGGAATCTGGGGCTTGCTCTGCTCCGGCACTCCAGTCGTGGAGCAGTATCGGGGGCTGCTCCAATGTGGCTCCCAGAAGCAGTGGCATGGCTCGCATGCATGGGGCAACCATGCAGCCCCCGCTCCAAGTGCTGAACTCACAGCTCCCATTGGCTGGGAACCATGGCCAATGGGAGCTGCATGGGTGATGCCTGTGGACAGGGCAGTGTGCAGAGCTACCTGGCAGGGCTTCTGCATAGGAGCTGGAGAAGGGACATGCCGCTGCTTCCGGGAGCCGCTTGAGGTAAGCGCCCCCCAGAGCCAACACCCATGATCCTCCCACCACGCCCCAACCCTGTGCCCCATCCCTGATCCCCTCCCACCTTCCAAACCCCTTGATCCCAGCCTGGAGCACCTTCCTGCACCCCAAACCTCTCATCCCCAGCCATAGGCACCAACTTCTCCTGGCACCGGTGGGTGCTCGACCTCTCCTGCCCCTGGCCCCACCCTGACTCCACTACTGCCCCGACCCCTCCCACCACTGCCCCACCCCATTCCAACCCCTTCCCCAAAGTCCCTGCCCCAAGTCAACCCCCTCCCTGCCCCATTGGAATCTTTCCTTAAATCCCTGCCCCTGCCCTGCCTCTTCCCCGCCTCCTCCCCAGAGTGTGCCATATTTCTGCTCCTCCTCACTCCTTCCCACAGCTTGTTACACCGTGAAACAGCTGTTTCATGGCAACAAGCATGGGGAGGAGAAGCAGGGATGCAGCGTGCTCAGGGGAGGAGGCTGAGGTGGAGGTGAGCTGGGGCGGGGAGGGGAGCTTGGCTGCCAGTGGGTGCAGAGCACCCACCAATTTTTCCCTGTGGGTGCTCCAACCCTGGAGCACCCATGGAGTTGGCACCTATATCCCCAGCCCCACCCCAGAGCCTGGACCCCCAGCCAGAGTGCTCAGCCCCTCCCTTTCCCACACACCCCTACCCCAGCCCTGATCCCCCTCCTGCCTCCAAACACCTCGGTCCCAGTCCAGAGCACCCTGCTGCACCCCAAAACCCTCATCCCCAGCTCCACCTCAGAGCCCACAACCCCAGCCAGAGCCTGCACCCCTTCCCTCATTTCAATCTCCTGCACCAGCCCTGATCTCCCTTCCACACACCAAACCTCTTGGGCCCAGCCTGGAGTACCCTCCAACACCCCAAACTCCTCATCCCCAGCTCCAGCCCAGAGCCCGCACCCCCATTCAGAGCCCTCCCACCCCCTCTCCGCACCCCCCATCCCCTCCCCAGCCTGGAGCCCCCTCCCGCATCCTGAACTCCTCATTTCTGGCCAAACCCCAGAGTCCTAACCCCCAACCAGAGCCCTCACCCCCTCCCACAATCCAAGCCCAATTTTGTGAGCATTCATGGCAGGTCATACAATTTCTATTCCCAGATGTGGCCCTCAGGCCAATAGGTTTGCCGACTCCTGCTCTAGAACTTGCTTAATGTCTAACTGGAAGTCCAGCATGGCTAAAGATAAAGAGTTGCTCACCTTGAAGACTGAAGCAGTCATCAGAAAAAAATGAGTTAGAATCATGCAGGGCACAACCAGTATAACAGAAAGGTTGATTGAGCCCAGAGGGACATCAGCCAGTTGAAATTAAGAGCTGCCCTGCCCCAAGTCTAATAATGCAGGAGCACAGTAAAGCTGCATGGTAAAGCCACAACCAAACTTCTCCTAAAAGGAAGAGCTCTCCTCACAGGAAAAAGACAGACAAAAGTGATCCTAACATACTGAATGTCATCTATACAATAGTGCAGTGTAACAATGCAGCCTCTGGCTGGACACTACTGAGAGTATCAATTCAGGACAAATTGCTTAGAGCAGGGCAGTTACAGCCCAAAACTGGAGTTCCTTTACTATTAAGGCATGCCAAACCAGCCAAACAGAGAGGACTTTGGTTTTACCCCACTGGCTAACCATAAGTCACACATGCAATTCCCTTAGATGCTCCAGTTTCCCAGTATCACCACCAGTGCCACTTGTTATGGGGACGAATGGTTATGAAAACCAACAGCCCAGTAAAAGAAAAAAGGTTCTCCCGATCCCAAAGGACAAATCCCCAGATGCAGGTCAATATACCAGTCAGATCTTATCCACAAATCACACTCTTGCCAATCCTTTAGAATCTAAAATCTAAAGGTTTATTCATAAAAAGAAAGAAATATAGATAAAAGCTAAAAGTGGTTAAATGGAACCAATTACATACAGTAATGGCAAAGTTCTCAGTTCAGGCTTGTAGCAGTGATGGAGTAAACTGCAGGTTCAAATCAAGTCTCTGGAGTACATCGAGAACGTGGATGGGTCATTCATTCCTTTGTTCAGAGACTCACTGTAGCAAAGTCCCGCCAGAGGTAAGAAGCAGGATTGAAGACAAAATGGAGGGGTTTCCAGGGTCTTTTATATTCTTTCTCTTATGGGAAGAAACCCCTTTGTTCTCCTGTGCAAAATCACAGCAACAAGATGGAGTTTGTAGCCACCTGGGCAAGTCACATGTCCATGCATGACTCAGTTTGCAGGTGGTATCCATTGCTCACATGCTAACTTGAACATCCCAGGAAGACTTCTTATATGTGGATTGGAGTCTCCCAAGAGCCATTGTCAGTTAAGTGTTTCTTGATTGGACACTTAATCTGCAAATTCCTTTCTCAAAAAGCTGACCAAATGCTTCACTAATGCTACTTAGAATCAAACACATTGAGTTACAAGTACATAGCCAATATTAATAATTTAAACTACAAAAATGATATACACATACAGATAATATGTGTTAATAATATTATAATAATAATCATAACTAGCAAATCATAACCTTTTCATAGACACCTCACACAACAACCTTTTTACAATATTTGCTGCAAATATATAACAGCAGTTCCAACAACGATCTGTACGGTTACAATTCCTGTCAATAACGTCACACCTGGGTACAGAAAAAACAAAAGTGGGTGTTACTATGCAGATATTAAAAGCAGTGGTCAAAACAGTACAATCTCTGGTCTTTGGAAAGCCTGGAAGAGATCTGCATTGGATAGAGAGATCCTTAACGCTGAGGGTGTAGATGCAAGTGCATTGAGAGGCATTCCTATCAAGGAGATCAGGAAGCCACAGTAGAAGAGTTATTTTCTGGGGAAATCCCAGTTCTGTTAACCACACTAGAGGCAGTAGAAGGCTTCAACTATCTGAATGCTCAGTATGTTCTAAATCATACAATCATAGGACTGAAAGAGACCTCGAGAGGTCATCTAGTCCAGTCCCCTGCACTCATGGCAGGACTAAGTATTATCTAGACAATTCCTGACAGGTGTTTGTCTAACCTACTATTAAAAATATCCAATGATGGTGTCAAGGCTGATTCCCCACTCTGTCACTCCGAGTGCAGAAGGTGTGGGCCCGCAAGGATTCTAAAAATTAATACTTGCCACTCCAGGCTTCTATTAAACTCCCAAGGTTTCAGCTTTTCTCTGACCTTGGCCTGGGAAACACCGCCACTACCCAAATGCAAAAAAACCCCTTGGACCCAGGAAGGAGCACTTGGGAATTCCTCCCTGTGGGGTACCTTCATGCCCTTTCAGCCCCTCCTCCCCCGCTCCCTCCATGGAAGAGCTGAGAAAGAAAACAAAGGAAATTAGCTGTTGCCACCAGCTAATCAAACAGCATATGCACAAACCTCTTAGGACACCAAAAATCCAATCCTGTTCTTAAAAAAGGTAAATTTTATTAAAAACAAAAAGGAAGATAATACATATGGAACTTAGGCTTTTCCTAGATTTTAAAAGAGCAATTCCAAAAAATTAAGCACCCAAAATAGCTTTCTTGGGGGTTCAGCTTAAAGGATACAAGCAAACAAAAGCATCTGGTGTTAGCACAGAAGAGAGCCTCAAGCCAAAATAAAGAAATAAACCTGATTGCATCTATTTAAACATTTCCTGTCCAATAATTTTTTCTCAGTATGGAAGATGAATTTTCATACCTGGTTCATACCTGGTTCAAGCCTTACACAGCATTCCTGCTTATGACATTGCTGCTCTGTGTCTCCTTCTCCAGAGAACAACAAACAAAGGGAAAGTTTCTTTTCCAATTTTAAAAAGTTCTACCTTCCCATTTCAGAGTATCAGCTGTGTTAGTTTGTATCCACAAAAAGAAAAGGAGTACTTGTGGCACCTTAGAGACTAACAGATTTATTTGAGCATAAGCTTTCATGAGCTCATGAAAGCTTATGCTCAAATAAATTTGTTAGTCTCTAAGGTGCCCCAAGTACTCCTTTTCTGTTTACTTTCCCATTGGCTCTTTTGGTCCGGTGCCCACTTCCTTTTCTTTACCTGGGGCACTTTTAACCCTTTACAGGTAAAGGTAAAGGTAGAGAACGGCTACCAATAGGGATTTGCAGCTAACTGGCTGGTTGGGTGTCCATCAAAGGGAGCAACCCCTCCCGCCCCTCACACCCGCCCCCCACACGCTTCATTTATCACAGACGGAGATTCCACAACCTCCCTAGGCAATTTATTCCAGTGCTTAATCACCCTGACAGTTAGGAAGTTTGTCCTAATGTCCAATCTAAACCTCCCTTGCTGCAATTTAAGCCCATTGCTTCTCATCCTATCCTCAGAGGTTAAGAAGAACATTTTTTCTCCCTCCTCTTTGTAACAACCTTTTATGTACTTGAAAACTGTTATAATGTCCCCTCTCAGTCTTCTCTTCTCTTCCACAAGGCTTGTTACCTGTCAAAGAAAGCTGTAAGGTTAGTTTGACACAATTTGACAAATCAGTGCTGACTGTTATTTATCACCTTATTATCTTCTAGATGTTTGCAAATTGATTGCTTAATTATTTTGCTCCATTATCTTTCCTGGTACAAAAGTTAAGCTGACTGATCTGTAATTCCCTGGTTTGTCCTTATTTCTCTTTTTTTAGATAGGCACTATATTTTCCCTTTTCCAGTCTTCTGGAATCTCTCCCATCTTCCATGACTTTTCAAATATAATTGCTAATGGCTCAGATATCTCCTCCGTCATCTCCTTGAATTTCCAGAATGCATTTCATCAGGCCCTGGTGACTTGAAGACATCTAATATGTCTAAGTAATTTTTAACTTGTTCTTTCCCTATTTTAGCCTCTTCTGATCCTACCTCATTTTCACTGGTATTCACTATATTAGAGTTCCGATCACCACCAACCTTCTTGTTGAAAACCGAAACGAAATCACTGTGCCATTTCCAAATTTTCCACCTCTGTCATTTCCACATTTTCTGTTATTGTTTTCCCCCCTTCATTGAGTAACAGTCCTTCCCTGTCCTTGGTCTTCCTCTTGCTTCTAATGTATTTGTAGAATGTTTTCTTGTTACACTTTATATCTGTAGCTACTTTTATCTTATTTTGTGCCTTGGCCTTTCTAATTTTGTCCCTACAGACTTGTGTTATTGGTTTATATTCATGCGTTGTAATTTGACCTAGTTTCCACTTTTTGTAGGACTCTTTTTTTTATATTTTGATCATTGAAGATCTTCTGGTTAAGCCAGGGTCATCTCTTACCATAGTTCCTTTCCTATGCAGTGGGATAGTTTGCTCTTGTGCCCTTAATAATGTCTCTTTGAAAAACTGCCAACTGTGTTCAAATTTTGTCACTGACTATGGGGGGTTATGTACACTGTATGTGCTATGTACAACAAGGAGGACCCTAGGCCATGGTCACTTCATATTTCTCTGAGTAACATACAGGTATTGCTAAGGACCTGGTTGATTTCCTATTGTAAACCAAACAAGAAATTCCCCCCTGGCTGGAGTAACTTTGGTCAAGCCCATCTTTGAGATAGATTGACCCTGAAAGAAGTGAGCTCCCACGGAACTTGAACTGTGAACAGTTCTCCAAGTAGGCAAGCCTGAGATGGAGCCCCCACTAAAAGGGGCCAGGACTATAACAAGCTCTCCAGTAAGAGAGGTCTTAGAGAGGAAACCATGACTAACTTGGGTAAGAGACTTCTAAAATCTTTTTGGACAAAGAGGCCTGAGAGAGAAGACCCTGAGCAACCCAGGACAGAAAGTGGAAAGCTCTCCAGACAGAGAGGTCAGAGGGGAGAGACGCTGACTAACCAGGACAGAGATTTTAAACTGAGAGAGAAGAGCCTAATTAAGAAGGGCAAAGACCGGAAAAGTTCTCCAGGTTGGAAAGCCTAGAAAAGAAGTCCCTTTGGTGGTCTTTATGTTAAAATATTTGCTCTTCAGTATGTTTTTTAGGATATAGCAAATATTAATGGATTGTAACCAAATTACTGTTTTTCTTTTTTACTTTTAGAGGTGTCTTTTCAAATCACTGGCAGTGAAAGTACAAATTTGCCCAGTGAGCATCTTTGTATACTTTAGAGAGGGACTGTTAACTCCCTGGTATGTGATATGATGCCCCTACATACATGTCCCAATATTTCATATTTTTTCTGTCATATCACATATTAATGTCTAATTTCCAGTTCACTGTGACCCCCCCACTCTCTCAGAAATGTGTTTTCCAGGATTTTTCCACTCACTGAATGTCTGTTTCAGGTCCCCCAGATGAATAATCTGTTAATGAGCCTACTTTCTCTATAGTACTTCTTTTTGTCCAATTATTGATTTAGAAAAGATTTTTCCTTTCAACAAGAGCTGGTTGAACAACTTACATCGCCAACAATTAATTTTTGATAGTGGATGCTATTTTCTGAAATGCTTTGATATCAGTCAGAGGATCTTTTAACTTTTGATCATTTATTTCAGCTAATATTTTCCTTGATAAAGCATTGATATCCTCAACTGTTGTCTTCCAACCTGAGTTTCTTAACTTCCAACTTTGGTGAGATCATCAGCTACCTCACTCCCTTATATACCGATGTGATGGAATCCATTGAAAAGTCAATGTAATGCTCTCCTTATTAATCACATTTTTGCTAGTGTTTGGGTTTCTTTAAAAAGAACCCAGAATTGCCATCTGCTAGTCAACAAGCATTGCTGGGTAGGGAAGCCCACACCTGTTTGGTAGACTGCTTTGTTTGTGGTTCCAGCCCAAGTTGCCTAGCTCTGCCTCTACTGTCTGCCATTCACCCTGGGAAGATGTGACTACCACTCTGAGATATCCATTGCCTTGGAAAAGCTGCTGCTGCTGCCACCACTCAGCACAATCCATTGACTCACTGCTGCTGTGGCCACCACCACCACTCTGTGCACTTGTAGTGCAGGGCAGCATGTCTAAGACTATCTGCTGCCACTAGTCCAGGGGTCGGCAACCTTTGGCACATGGCCCATCAGAGTAATTTGCTAGCGGGCCATGAGACATTTTGTTTACATTGACTGTCCACAGGCACGGTCCCCAGCAGCTCCCAGGCCTCAAACCAAAAACAATGCATGTAGCCAATCCTATAATAAGCTAACTAAAGGTTTATTAACAAGGAAAATAAAGTAAGAGAGTTATTTACAAGGTTAAAGCAGGTAACATAGGCACACAAATGAGTTTCAGTCTTAGATTCCAAAAGATAATAGAAAGTCGTGTCATTTAGGGCTAACCCAGCTTGGGGGTCTTTTGCTTATTGCTTAGTGATTATTGCCTGTTTAGAGTGCAAGTAGCAAAAAGAACAAATTTTCTCCTTCTCAAGGATTTTTATCCCTTTCTTCCCAGAACCCAAGCTGATAGGATAAGTTCATGAGCAGGTCTTCTCTTCTTACATTGGAAAAGGAATGCAATTAACAAAGTCTTCCGGTGTTTCACAATGGCTCATTTAGTTTCAAAGTCCTTCTTTTTAGGCAGGACCTAAACAGCTTCTTTTTAGGCAGGACCTAACAGGAAGCCAGCATTTGCACTAGATACCTATGAGGATCTGAGCCACAGTGACTTCAGTGGGAGTTGGATCTGACCTCAGTTGGATAATCCAAGGTTAAACACTGGTCTCTAATCATAATGAATTTATATTTCTCAGTTCATTTTATTAAAGTCCTCAGGCAGAGCACAAGACACAATCCACCTTAAGTTCTTGCTGTCAAAATACAAAAACCCTACCAAAAACAAGGTTAATTGTAAACTCATCTCTTTTGCCATACTTCCTGTGCCATCGTCAGTTTAAGTCACTGCGATTTATCTAGAGGGGAGGAATACTTCAATCCTTAGAACTGAAATAAATAGGTGAGGGAACTCCTTTTCTTGAATTTAATAAGGATGAAATAATAGAGTCCTACATACATTTAACAGGGGGATTGTAGTCTAAAATTTAAAATAATGTAATAGAAAACATCTCTTCTATAGATTTATTTCACTCTACTATAGAATTCTTTAGCTAGGATGTAATTATTACATTCTAAAGGATAGGTCAAAACATACAGGAAGACTATCATTTTCTGTTAAATTCCATAGGATTTTTTTATAAACATTCAGATTTATATTTATCTCAAAATTAATTGGCTTCTGATGCCAAAAGTGCTTGCTGATTCCATAAGGGGAATATGGTCTATCTAATATCTAAATGAGGGTTCTCTATGCATTTGAGCAATTATTTGTTATATTAAAGAACTAAAAGACATGTATCAATATAATTGCCAAATAATGCTAAGTGCAGATTATTTGTTGTCAAGACAATGTAGCATGAAGCCAGTTAGACATTCGTTTATGATTGGCAAATGTGAGCAAACATGGTATGGGAGTCAATGGACCTGAGCTTGCTTCCATTGAAATTGAAGGCAAAATTGCATTGTCTTTTTCTATTCTGAAATAAACACTACCCTGGGCACCAAAGCTATGTTCAGGTGTGACCACTACTAGTCCATAATGTAAACAATGAACCATATTATTCAGGGTATTTTACACCACTGAAAACAAAACAACTCTCCCCCGCTAAAAACCCATAGTTTTTTGTTGGTCACTATTCCAAGAATTAGTTTTGTGACTTTCACAAATGCCTCTCCTTTCATATCTTTGCTTTTATCTCTCTCCCTCTCCTCCCAGGGTCTTGTATTCCCCCTTCAGTAGTGAGAAATTATCTACCCATTTCTTAGGTTATTATTTTTCTCTTTAGTTGTTTCTGGCAGATGTGCTCTATTTTATTTGTTGGACACAAATAAACTTCAGACTGATCTCATCACCAGCAAGACTTGGTCACTGCACCTGCCTCTCTGATCTTCCATCTCTGTCTTCCCTTCCCCAGAACTAAACTGCCCCTCTGGATGTGCTGAAGTATGATTGTGGGGTAGTAACAATTAATAAATGCAGCAGTAATGTATGCCAGTCTTACTGCTGTCTCTTAACCACATTGACATTACATAAGAGTTAATGCCTCTGACAGAAAATACTAACTCAAGTTGCATTTCACCTTTCATCTAGAAGACACAATGAGTCAAGTTTCAATGAGAAAAGATTCAGGCTTCCATCTCCTCCTCCTCTTGTTGCTAGAGAGTTTCCACACTAAAGAAGTCCCTGAAAAGTAACCCAGTGATATTTTGCCTACTGCCTATCCTGGTTTAGATAGAAAGAAAAAGTAGTGCTGATTCACAATTTTCCTTCACATGAGGAAGCAGCACAAAATCCCACGCAAAATAAAAGCTCCGCCAAGCATCACCCATTCTTAGAAGCAAACATAATTTTTTAGGGTTCTGAAGTTTTTGGATCAAAGTTTATTCTTAATTTCTCTGCTTATTAAAGAATAATCATCTCAAAATATACAGTCCCTTGTTTATCATCATGTTTTCTTGTTTATTCTTTTTCTAGTGAGATGAAATCATCAAGACATGGGGATTTACATACTTCTCTTACACTCATCTTTACTCTGACTGCAGCCTTGCCTTTTTACAGATAACTGAGCGTGGACTTGACTAATATCTACATGCCATGCTCAGAAAATAAGCTGGCCATTGGCCATTTGAAACAAATAAAAAATTGAGAGGAAAGCCATGTTATCTTCTTTGCTTCCTTGATCCCCCGAGGAAAGGCCTTTCCAATGTTGACTTATCACACTGGGCCTTATATGACTGACTTTTGCACTTTGGATTGGTCCTTGGATACAGCAGTGAAAAGACATTTCCTGTGTTGTATAGTGTAATAAGGGCTACAGATTTTACCTTGAGCCATGAGCTGAAAGAAAGAGGAAATTGGAATGTCTTGCAGTAATTAATCATTGTATCATGAGACCTGTCAAAATCCTTTCTAAAGCTGATATTGCTATCAATAACTGGCTAGTATGCCACCATCTGAAATTGTTTAAAATATCACCGAGTACTGGAATAAAAATATTTTACACCTACACTCATTTTTATTTCCCAAATATAATTATGTTGAGTACTATTATGCTACAGTGCTCTGCAAAGAGATAGTGTTGCTGGTGTCAATATCTAAACTAAATGTTTTTGGTTATAGTAAGCATTCAGTAAATTCCTCATGCTGTGAAATAAAGTACCAACTAAATTCCATTTGTATCCAGTTTAAATTCTAATAGCAAGGAAAAAGTGTCATTGAACATTTGTACTCTACAGGTTGGTCTGTAGTTAACTATGAGAAGAGAGATGTTGCATGTTACGCTGACAGTTATAATGGATACTAAATGCAAGATTCTCAGCTGATATAAATCCGTGTGCTCCATTGAAGTTAATAGAGATGTTCTGAGTTACACAAGCTGAGACACTGACCAAAATGCCAAAAGGGTCAGAATGTGCTGAAGTAATTCACATTTCCACTTTATTTTATTTTGCTAACTGAAAATAGAAGAGCCAAAGTCCTCCCAAAACTGCCAGCTTGATTTTTGGGTTGTTTTTTTTTAGAGGCGCAGCAGGTGGGAAATGTAGTTAGGGATAGGGAGAGGAGGTTATTAGGAGAAGCTCACTGTACCTCTAATATTAACATATATATTATTCAACAAAAATATTGGAAGTTGCTTTTCCTTTAACTCTTACACTCTGATAACAATAATAGTTTAATCTTATATATGGCATTGCGTGTGCATAGATATGGTTTCAAATATGCAAGCTGTGGTATAAATTCTGACCCTTGGGATGATGGGGTTAAAATTCTGAAGAGTGAAAGTTTTCATTTTTGAAAAAAGTATTACTTAGCTTTAAAAGTTGTGAAGAAAACCTTGAAAACTTGAACTGAGTATAAACAAATGCAAAACTAATGCAGAGTTATCTTCATCTCTGTAGAACATTGAAACTTCTCCACAAAATGATGATTTTCAAATAATGTAGGTGTGCAGTGGTATGCTGAATTTGCTCACTTACTGCAATTGTGTGTGTGAATGGGGTAAACGCAAATAAATAATGAGCAGAAATAGCAGTCATACTAAACCAGAGGTGGACAAACTACTAGGGGCGGTTCTACCAATTTTGGCGCCCCAAGATTGCCGCTGCCACAACAGTGGCCGAGCTGCTGCCAAAAGCCGCCGCAGCGGGAAGAGCGGTGAAGCTGCCACAGAATTGCCACCGTGGGACTGCCCCCCTCCCCATTCTAAATGCTGCCCCAAGCACCTGCTTGGAAAGCTGGTGCCTGGAGACGGCCCTGCAAACTACGGCCTGCGGGCCACATCCAGCCTGCAGGACCATCCTGCCTGCCATTGAGCTCCCCACCGGGGAGGCTAGCCCCCAGACTCCCTCCGGCTGCCCCATCTCCCCCGCAGCTATGCCGCCATGCAGGCAATGCTCTGGGCGGAGGGGCTGCATGCTCCTGCAGGGCAGCGCAGCAGCGTGTCTGGCTGCAGCCGTGTGGCACAGCTGCCAGACATGATGCTCTGAGTGGCATGGTAAGGGTGCTGGGGCCAGGGCAAGACAGGGCTGGTTCCAGGCACCAGCTTTCCAAGCAGGTGCTTGGGGAGGCATTTAGAATGGGGCGGCAGTCCATGTCCTACAGCGGCAATTTGGCGGCAGCTCCACCGCGGTGGCTTTCAGTGGAGCTCCGCCGCTGTTGAGGTGGCGGTAATTCGGCTGCGACTGCTTGGGGCAGCAAAATTGGTAGAGCCGCCCCAGGGTGAGGGGTCCCAAGGGGCAGTCAGGGGACAGGGAGCAGGGGGCAGTTGGATAGGTGTGGGAGTCCCAGGGGGGCCTCTCAGGGTGAGGGGTGTGTATGGGGTCAGGGCAGTCAGGAGACAGGGAGCGGGGGGCGTTGGATAGGAGATGGGGTCCCGGGGTGTTGGATAGGGGTGGGGGGGTCCCAGCAGGGGGCAGTCAGGGGCAAGGAACGGGGGTGGGTTGGATGGGTTGGGGAGTTCTGAAGGGGGGCAGTCAACGGGCAGGAAGTGGGAGGGGCAGATAGGGGGCAGGGCCAGGCTGTTTGGGGAGGCCCTCCATACAGTTTTTCAATCCCAATGTGGCCCTCGGGTCAAAAAGTTTGTCCACCCCTGTACTAAACGCACCTGACATAATTATATTCCATTAAGTGATGCTCAATGGAACAATAATAACTTTATTAACTAAAAATGTAGTTACTATATAAGCGACCTAGTCAATCCTTGATCATTGTACAAACCTCCAGTTGTTACTATCTAGAAGTTTCCACTGTGAACTGAACAGTTAAGCCATATTTTAGACACCTCGACTTTATGCCTACTGTTATGTCATTTACACAAGAACATTGGAATGACCATACTGGGTCAGACCAATGGCTCATCTAGTCCAGTATCCTGTCTTCTGACAGTGGCCAGTGTCAGATTCTTCAGAGGGAATGAAGAGAACAGGACAAGTCCAACCCCAGCTTCTGGCAATCAGAGGTTTCAGTACACCCAGAACATGGGGTTGCATCCCTGACTATCTTGGCTAATAGCCATTGACGGACCTATCCTCCAGGAACTTATCTCATTCTTTTTGTGAACCCAGTTATACTTCTAACCTTCACAACATACCATGGCAACAAGTTCCACAGGTTGACTGTGCATTGTGTGAAGAAGTAATTCCTCTTGCTGTTTTAAACCTGCTGCCTATTAATTTAATTGGGCGACCCCTGGTTCTTGTGGTATGTGAAGGGGTAAATAACTTTTCCTTATTCACTTTCTCCACACCCTTCATGATTTTATGGACTTCTATCATATCCCTTCTTAGTTGCCTCTTTTCTAAACTGAAAAGTCAAAGTATTTTTAATCTCTCCTCATATGGAAGCTGTTCTAAATGCCTAATTATTTTTGTTGCCCTTCTCTGTACCCTTTCCAATTCCAATATCTCTTTTTTTGAGAAGGGGCAACCAGAACAGCACATGGTATTTAAGATGTGGATGTTCCATGGATTTATATAGTGACATTATAATATTTTCTGTCTTATTATCTATCCCTTTACTAATGTTTCCTAACATTGTGTCAGCTCTTTTGACTGCCATTGCATATTGAGCAGATGTTTTCAGAGAACTATCCACAGTGACTCCGAGATCACTTCCTTGAGTGGTAACAGCTAATTTAGAACCCATCATTTTTTACGGATAGTTGGGATACCACCAAATTTGCATTACTTTGCATGTAACAGCATTAAATTTCATCTGCCATATTGTTGCCAGTCACCCAGTTTTGTGAGAGCCCTTTGATTAATTTGAGTCTTTTCTATAGTAGAGTTCCTGACAGGTGCTCCAGAACTTGTAAAAATGATCTTACAGAAACTCTGTGGAAATCAGTGTGTCGGTTCTAAGTATGTTAGAACTATATATACTTTACAATTTATGTCGGAGCTGAAGACCTACAGTAGTTGAATATATTTATATCCTCTGCATTGGGGAAGAAGAAGTGCTCTAACTTTTATTTTCATTCACCCTGGAACTGATCCTGTTTTCAATGATATCAATAGTATTTTGCAGTCCCTGTAGGCTTCATCCACACAGGGAGTTAAGTGCCTAACTGCCACTTTAGACACCTAAGTCCAAAATGTAGATCCTCAATTCCCCTGTTTGGCTGCTGCCTAAACCTGTAGGAACCTAAATTCCCTAGGGTCCTAAATTCCCACTGATAAAGTCCCTAAGGCACATAAAAATTTGCTTGTGGGGATGTGCACAACACAACCACCTAAGTCCTGGTGCATAGCTCACATCTAAGCCCTGTGGAATTCACAAACTATATAACCTATGAGTCCTGATCTGGTAGATATGCTCAAAGACTGCACTAAATATGTCTACTGGATTGGACCCTGCAAAACCACTCTGAGAGGGGAAAAGGCCCATGGTTACAATACTCACCCAGCATGTGGGAGACTCTATCTAGTATCTTATCTGCCCGTGGTACAAAGTACTCTTACAATGCTTTAAAAATAATAAATGCCTCATCTGCCTGTCCTAACCACTAGACTATAGAGCCATTTTCACCCTCTCTTGTTCAATGAAGATTTAATTATTTTATAAAAAGTGGAACAGCTTCAATGGATACTCAAGGAAACATTGATTAGGACACTCATGTGGCAGGTGGGTGACCTGGATTAAACTTTCTGCTTCTCAGATAGAAGGTTGATTTGAGCTAGGGTTCTCCGTATCCTGGATGAGTGATCTTACTATTGGGCTAGAGGGTATAAGGAAACTGCCTTTTTGGGAGGTGGCGGGGGGAGAGGGGAGAGAAAGGTCTGACCAGGCTTAGGCACCCAGCTCCAGAAGAGGATTCACAGCTGAGAATCCCTGTCAGCAGGATATACCACTCTTCAGTCTAGAGCTAGGGACCTTAAGTTCCTTTGAGGGACAAGGGCTTAGGCCAGATTTGATGGTACTGAAATATTTCATTTTCAGTTTATATAAAGTTTTACTATTATATTGATATTATATTTAATACATATGAACTTTTAATGTTATATTATTTCCACATTATAAAAATGAAACATTGTAATAAAGTTTTTTGATATTTCTGAATTGAAATATTTCAGAATTTCCATTCTGCAAAATATTTTGAGATTTCAACTTTTGTCCTGATTCAGAAAGAAAAGGCATTTCAAAATGTTTGAATTTCCCACCGGATGGAAATTCCATTTTCTAACTACCTCTACTGACAGTTCTTTCAATTTCTGTTCCTTAGCTAGAGCAGAGGTTTAAAGTTTTTTTGTTTTGTTTTGTTTTTTATAGTAAAAATAGAATTTAAAAGGTAAATAAGAAATTCCAGAAAGCAAATTAAAGATAGTTAGATAATAGTGTTTACAAAAATGAATTTAACATGAGATTTTAGCATTCATTAAGAGAGAATAAGTCAGATATACAGGCATTAGAGAAGGGCAACTAAAATGATTAGGGGTTGGGAATGGGTCCCATATGAGGAGAAATTAAAGAGGCTAGGACTTTTCAGCTTGGAAAAAAGGAGACTAAAGGGGGATATGATAGAGATATATAAAATCATGAATGGTGTGGAGAAAGTGAATAAGGAAAAGTTATTTACTTGTTCCCATAATATAAGAACTAGGGGCCACCAAATAAAATTAATGGGCAGCAGGTTTAAAATAAATAAAAGGAAGTTCTTCACACAGCTCACAGTCAACCTGTGAAACTCCTTGCCTGAGGAGGTTGTGAAGGCTAGGACTATAACATAGTTTTAAAGAGAACTAGATAAATTCATGGAGGTTAAGTTCATTAATGGCTATTAGCCAGGCTGGGTGAGGAATGGTGTCCCTAGCCTCTGTTTGTCAGAGGGTGAAAATGGATGGAAGGAGAGAAATCATTCGATCATTATCTGTTAGGTTCACTCCCTCTGGGGCACCTGGCATTGGCCACTGTTGGCAGACAGGGTACTGGGCTGGATGGACCTTTGGTATGACCGAGTATGGCCATTTTTATGTTCTTATGTTCTTAATTAATTCAAGAATGTAGTTCATACTTACAGAATGGGGGATTCTATCCTGGAAAACAGTGACTCTGAAAAAGACTTGGGGATCATGATGGCTAATCAGCAGAACATTAGCGATCAGTGAGATAGTGAGGACAAAGGGGCTAATGTGATCCTTGAGTAGGAATCTTTAGTTTTACTAGAGCAGTTATATTACCTCTGGTTTTGGTACTTGTATTTGGTAAGTGGGAGAAAGTTCAGAGAAGAGCCATGAAAATGATTAAAGGTTTGGAAAATGTGCTTTATAGAGATAGACTCAAGGAACTCAATCTATTTAATTTACCAAAGAAAAGTTGAAGGGACAACTTGATTGCAGTTTATATGTATCTATGTGGAGAACATCTATTTGATAATGGGTTCTTCAATCTAGCAGGCAAAGATATAAAAGAAATTGGAAGTTGGAGCTCGATAAATTTATACTGGACAAAAGACTTTTTTTAAAAAAATGGTGAGGGTAATTGACGATTGGAACAACTTAACAAGGGTTGTGGTGGAGTCTACATCACTGGAAATTTTTAAGTGGAGTTTGGATTTTTTTTTTAAAGATAACCCTAGTTCAAGCAGGAATTAATTCAGGCAGGTTCTGTGGCCTGAGTTATACAGACAAGATGAACACAGTGATCCCTTTTGGCCTTAAAAATCTATGAATCTATGTAACACAATCACAGTCTTGTTATATAGGTAAACTTTATCCTAAAACTATACTATTCTGGGCAGGTGATTTTGGTAGCAACATGGAACTATGGATCTTTTATATACAAAACCTTATCAGAGTGCCAACAACAATATATGACTGCTCATGACACTTCAACCAAACCACTTTAAAGTTAAAATATAAAAAAGCCAATTCATCTAAAATTCACTTCACCCAGGTGATACTTATAACCAAATTTTTCTTCTTTCATGCACAAAATTTATCACACACCTCAAATATAATGTTCAGCTAAGGATTTTAAAACTATTCTAACATCTCTGGAATTTCATTAGTACTATAGCCTTTTATGCTACCATAACCAAGTCTCCATACAGTGGTAAAAATCATTAGCTTACAATCCAATAGACACTTCTCTCTCTCTCTCTCTTATCTGAGAAATTGTCAATTTTTGTGTGTGATTTTTAAGCTGATCTCCTTGAAATACTCAGGGTTTCTCTCGGCTGTTTTATATTGTAAGTAAGCACACTTTATGATTACAAATATACTAGCACAATTAGTGGAATGAGTTTCTCCAGTATCATTCTGTATTAATTGACTTAACATTATTTTAGACAAGTGAGGTTAAATTTGTTAGTGAAACACAAGTATACAGGTACAGCATTTTAAGTCAGCTATGTACCTGCTCAGAAATGTTTACTTTAAAATAACAAAGTCAACCAGTGGGTAAACAAAGTATATATATAAGGTCTTTTAGCTACTTATCAGTTGGTATTTGTCTGAAGATGGGTTCTCCAGCTCAGCTTCACAATTGAAATGACTGTTTTCCCAAGATAGATAGAAAATTATTTGTATTCAAGGTGTTATGAAAGTTGTGTTCTTTTTCTCTTTCTGGATTTCACAAAAGGTTCCCTAAATCAGTGGTTCTCAAAGCCGGTTCGCCGCTTGTGCAGGGAAATCCGCTGGTGGGCCGGGCCAGTTTGATTACCTGCCATGTCCGTGGATTCAGCCGATTCTGGCTCCCACTGGCCGCAGTTCGCCACTCCAGGCCAATGTGGGCTGCGGGAAGGGCGGCCAGCACGTCCCTCAGCCCGTGCCACTTTCTGCAACCCCCATTGGCCTGGAGCGGCGAACTGCGGCCAGTGGGAGTCGCAATCGGCCGAACCTGCGGCTGCAGCAGGTAAACAGACCAGCCCGGCCCACCGGGGCTTTCCCTGAACAAGCTGTGGACCAGCTTTGAGAACCTCTGCTCTAAATAGGACTCAAAAAAGAGCTATTTGGATGCTTATCCTGAGAAGATTTAGCTGTCACTAGAGAAGAGGAATGCTCAGTGGCCAGCAGATAAAGATCCCTCTTTCAGTCTACCTTGTCCAGATGTTTTGGCTTTTAGTTTGGCTGAGCAAAACAGTTCCCTTTTATACACTTGCTGATGGACAACATGATTTATTTCCAGTTCTTGGCAAAGTGGATATGCGCCAATTAGAAAGTGACCCATCATTCTGGTGAAGTTTTGAAACATCCAATCTGAGTTATGGCACTTTTTATCATCCTCTGACACAATGAGGTAACTCCTTTTTAGCATTTTGGTTTTGCAATTGTTCACCATTATTTGCAGTTCTTATTCCCAGGACTCAAATTCCATGAATTTTCATGTGCAAACATCTTATGCCATCCCAGTTATGTAAGACATGTTAGGCCATAGCACACTGCGTAAAAGATTTTGGTATGTACCATTTGAACACTTGCTGGTTTAGCTCTGCTCATCAATTTCCTTCCGCAATCCGCTTAGGCTTCCATGTGGTGTAGTCCTTGGACAACTTTATGAGACTGTTCTGTCCTAAGTTGCATTTCCTCAATCAGCACTTTGAGCTCTCTCCAGAAATGTCCACTTTGAAGTTAGGAGAGACTCTTTATGTCAAGTCACATGTGCTGATGATTCTGTATTTGTGTAGTGATTCACAATGCAGCAGTATAAAGTCGTTTGACTCATTTACTTGATCAAATACCTGCAGCAGTCAGTGAAATAATAAGATGGAACAGTTGTCATGTATCATACCTTGTTGCTCCCCACACTTCAGGAAAGTTACTAGGATCACTTCGTATGTTAGACTGTCTCTGTGCAACTACCAATCATAAGTCTATATAGCCTTATCATCATTTAGTTCTTACATAGGATTGGGTTCACCTTCTAGATTTACACTTTACATTGGCTTCTCAGTGTACCAATTGAACATATCAACTTCTTTAATAAAAACAAATACCTTATTATTCCTTTGCTAATTATTAATTTTTCATACATATTCTTGCTATATATATAGCTATAGATCACATTTCTATTTAAAATAGTCACTACTGTCTAAATTATTTGCAGTCTTCTTTGTGGTCAGGTTATCTTGGCAGCAATATTTCCTCAGATTGAAGGGTTCTGTTACTGAATAGTTTAGATAACTTTTTTTGTGTATAAATTCCTAAATTTTAAGTGATACCTTTTATATCATTTTATCTACTCATAAAATGATATATTATAATACTGCAACAGACACAATAGTTTGATCTATTGTATATTGGTGTTATTAATTTATGAATATAATTCTTAGACAAAAAGAAAAGAAAGGAAAAGGAGAGGCAAGATAGGCAAGGTAATATCTTTTACTGCACCAACTTCTGTTAGTGGAAGGTACTAGCTTTTGAACTACACAGAGGAATGTATTTACAAAGTAAAGCTTTGTATATTTACAAAAGACTTCTAATTCCTTTGTGTTTTTTGGAAAAAATCAGTGAGTATAAACAACTGGAACCTATTTTTTCTATGATACTTGGCTCCTGCAACTCCCATTAATGTTAAAGGAATTGTACACACTAATTTGGAGGAGAATAGTCCCATAATTCGGTATTAATGTTAGTTATATTATTGTATACTTTATTATAAAGTTATTATAAAAGTATATGAACATGTTTGTTGTTATTCATTTAACAGATTTTAGGTTTAAAATTAATTTATCAAAATTTCATTTACACTATTTTCACAACCTGACTCTTGATTAGAATGACTGTGGTGAAATATTGTACTGTACTGCATGTCAGCATGTTCTGAATTCTAGATAAATAAAAACTGTTACAAAATAATTTCTATACTGAGATTTTTTCTGTACCTTGGCAATTTTTTATTTTATTTTTTTTTAGAATTGCTATACATTTAAACATGTACTTACTTCATAGGACTTCTGACTATAACTATGACTACATAATTAAATATCAAAGAAGGCTGAACTAATTTTATACCTTGTGAAACAGGACAAAAAGTCATAGCTAATCTTATAAGATTATTTGTAAAAAGAAAAGGAGTACTTGTGGCACCTTAGAGACTAACAAATTTATTAGAGCATAAGCTTTCGTGAGCTACAGCTCACTTCATCGGATGCATTTGGTGGAAAAAACAGAGGAGAGATTTATATACACACACACAGAGAACATGAAACAATGGGTTTATCATACACACTGGAAGGAGAGTGATCACTTAAGATAAGCCATCACCAACAGCAGGGGGGGGAAGGAGGAAAACCTTTCATGGTGACAAGCAGGTAGGCTAATTCCAGCAGTTAACAAGAATATCAGAGGAACAGTGGGGGGTGGGGTGGGAGGGAGAAATACCATGGGGAAATAGTTTTACTTTGTGTAATGACTCATCCATTCCCAGTCTCTATTCAAGCCTAAGTTAATTGTATCCAGTTTGCAAATTAATTCCAATTCAGCAGTCTCTCGTTGGAGTCTGTTTTTGAAGCTTTTTTGTTGAAGTATAGCCACTCTTAGGTCTGTGATCGAGTGACCAGAGAGATTGAAGTGTTCTCCAACTGGTTTTTGAATGTTATAATTCTTGACGTCTGATTTGTGTCCATTCATTCTTTTACGTAGAGACTGTCCAGTTTGGTCAATGTACATGGCAGAGGGGCATTGCTGGCACATGATGGCATATATCACATTGGTAGATGCACAGGTGAATGAGCCTCTGATGGTGTGGCTGATGTGATTAGGCCCTATGATGGTATCCCCTGAATAGATATGTGGACAGAGTTGGCAACGGGCTTTGTTGCAAGGATAGGTTCCTGGGTTAGTGGTTCTGTTGTGTGGTGTGTGGTTGCTGGTGAGTATTTGCTTCAGATTGGGGGGCTGTCTGTAAGCAAGGACTGGTCTGTCTCCCAAGATCTGAGAGAGCGATGGCTCGTCCTTCAGGATAGGTTGTAGATCCTTGATGATGCGTTGGAGGGGTTTTAGTTGGGGGCTGAAGGTGATGGCTAGTGGCGTTCTGTTGTTTTCTTTGTTGGGCCTGTAGTAGGTGACTTCTGGGTACTCTTCTGGCTCTGTCAATCTGTTTCTTCACTTCAGCAGGTGGGTACTGTAGTTGTAGGAATGCATGATAGAGATCTTGTAGGTGTTTGTCTCTGTCTGAGGGGTTGGAGCAAATGCGGTTATATCGTAGCGCTTGGCTGTAGACAATGGATCGAGTGGTATGATCTGGATGAAAGCTAGAGGCATGTAGGTAGGAATAGCGGTCAGTAGGTTTCCGATATAGGGTGGTGTTTATGTGACCATCGCTTATTAGCACCGTAGTGTCCAGGAAGTGGATCTCTTGTGTGGACTGGTCCAGGCTGAGGTTGATGGTGGGATGGAAATTGTTGAAATCATGGTGGAATTCCTCAAGAGCTTCTTTTCCATGGGTCCAGATGATGAAGATGTCATCAATGTAGCGCAAGTAGAGTAGGGGAATTAGGGAACGAGAGCTGAGGAAGCGTTGTTCTAAGTCAGCCATAAAAATGTTGGCATACTGTGGGGCCATGCGGGTACCCATCGCGGTGCCGCTGATTTGAAGGTATACATTGTCACCAAATGTGAAATAGTTATGGGTCAGGACAAAGTCACAAAGTTCTGCCACCAGGTTAGCCGTGACAGTATCGGGGATACTGTTCCTGACGGCTTGTAGTCCATCTTTGTGTGGAATGTTGGTGTAGAGGGCTTCTACATCCATAGTGGCTAGGATGGTGTTTTTAGGAAGATCACCAATGGACTGTAGTTTCCTCAGGAAATCGGTGGTGTCTCGAAGATAGCTGGGAGTGCTGGTAACGAAGGGCCTGAGGAGGGAGTCTACATAGCCAGACAATCCTGCTGTCAGGGTGCCAATGCCTGAGATGATGGGGCGTCCAGGATTTCCAGGTTTATGGATCTTGGGTAGCAGATAGAATACCCCAGGTCGGGGCTCCAGGGGTGTGTCTGTGCGGATTTGTTCTTGTGCTTTTTCAGGGAGTTTCTTGAGCAAATGCTGTAGTTTCTTTTGGTAACTCTCAGTGGGATCAGAGGGTAATGGCTTGTAGAAAGTGGTGTTGGAGAGCTGCCTAGTAGCCTCTTGTTCATACTCTGACCTATTCATGATGACGACAGCACCTCCTTTGTCAGCCTTTTTGATTATGATGTCAGAGTTGTTTCTGAGGCTGTGGATGGCACTGTGTTCTGCATGGCTGAGGTTATGGGGTAAGCGATGCTGCTTTTCCACAATTTCAGCTCGTGCACGTCGGCGGAAGCAGTCTATGTAGAAATCCAGGCTGCTGTTTCGACCTTCAGGAGGAGTCCACCTAGAATCCTTCTTTTTGTAGTGTTGGCAGGAAGGTCTCTGTGGGTTAATATGTTGGTCAGAGGTCTGTTGGAAATATTCCTTGAGTCTGAGACGTCGAAAATAGGATTCTAGGTCACCACAGAACTGTATCATGTTCGTGGGGGTGGAGGGGCAAAAGGAGAGGCCCCGAGATAGGACAGATTCTTCCGCTGGGCTAAGAGTATAGTTGGATAGATTAACAATATTGCTGGGTGGGTTACGGGAACCATTGTTGTGGCCCCTTGTGGCATATAGTAGTTTAGATAGCTTAGTGTCCTTTTTCTTTTGTAGAGAATCAAAGTGTGTTTTGTAAATGGCTTGTCTAGTTTTTGTAAAGTCCAGCCACGAGGAAGTTTGTGTGGAAGGTTGGTTCTTTATGAGAGTATCCAGTTTTGAGAGCTCATTCTTAATCTTTCCCTGTTTGCTGTAGAGGATGTTGATCAGGTGGTTCCGCAGTTTCCTTGAGAGTGTGTGGCACAAGCTGTCAGCATAGTCTGTGTGGTATGTAGATTGTAATGGATTTTTTACCTTCAGTCCTTTCGGTATGATGTCCATCTGTTTGCATTTGGAGAGGAAGATGATGTCTGTCTGTATCTGTGCGAGTTTTTTCATGAAGTTGACAGATTTCCACTCTATACGGCTAAATTCAGTGCCTTGCATAATCACAGGTTTCAGAGTAGCAGCCGTGTTAGTCTGTATTCGCAAAAAGAAAAGAAGTACTTGTGGCACCTTAGAGACTAACAAATTTATTAGAGCATAAGCTTTCGTGAGCTACAGCTCACTTCATCGGATGCATTTGGTGGAAAAAACAGAGGAGAGATTTATATACACACACACAGAGAACATGAAACAATGGGTTTATCATACACACTGGAAGGAGAGTGATCACTTAAGATAAGCCATCACCAACAGCAGGGGGGGGAAGGAGGAAAACCTTTCATGGTGACAAGCAGGTAGGCTAATTCCAGCAGTTAACAAGAATATCAGAGGAACAGTGGGGGGTGGGGTGGGAGGGAGAAATACCATGGGGAAATAGTTTTACTTTGTGTAATGACTCATCCATTCCCAGTCTCTATTCAAGCCTAAGTTAATTGTATCCAGTTTGCAAATTAATTCCAATTCAGCAGTCTCTCGTTGGAGTCTGTTTTTGAAGCTTTTTTTGTTGAAGTATAGCCACTCTTAGGTCTGTGATCGAGTGACCAGAGAGATTGAAGTGTTCTCCAACTGGTTTTTGAATGTTATAATTCTTGATGTCTGATTTGTGTCCATTCATTCTTTTACGTAGAGACTGTCCAGTTTGGCCAATGTACATGGCAGAGGGGCATTGCTGGCACATGATGGCATATATCACATTGGTAGATGCACAGGTGAACGAGCCTCTGATGGTGTGGCTGATGTGATTAGGCCCTATGATGGTATCCCCTGAATAGATATGTGGACAGAGTTGGCAACGGGCTTTGTTGCAAGGATAGGTTCCTGGGTTAGTGGTTCTGTTGTGTGGTGTGTGGTTGCTGGTGAGTATTTGCTTCAGATTGGGGGGCTGTCTGTAAGCAAGGACTGGTCTGTCTCCCAAGATCTGAGAGAGCGATGGCTCGTCCTTCAGGATAGGTTGTAGATCCTTGATGATGCGTTGGAGGGGTTTTAGTTGAGGGCTGAAGGTGATGGCTAGTGGCGTTCTGTTGTTTTCTTTGTTGGGCCTGTCCTGTAGTAGGTGACTTCTGGGTACTCTTCTGGCTCTGTCAATCTGTTTCTTCACTTCAGCAGGTGGGTACTGTAGTTGTAGGAATGCATGATAGAGATCTTGTAGGTGTTTGTCTCTGTCTGAGGGGTTGGAGCAAATGCGGTTATATCGTAGCGCTTGGCTGTAGACAATGGATCGAGTGGTATGATCTGGATGAAAGCTAGAGGCATGTAGGTAGGAATAGCGGTCAGTAGGTTTCCGATATAGGGTGGTGTTTATGTGACCATCGCTTATTAGCACCGTAGTGTCCAGGAAGTGGATCTCTTGTGTGGACTGGTCCAGGCTGAGGTTGATGGTGGGATGGAAATTGTTGAAATCATGGTGGAATTCCTCAAGAGCTTCTTTTCCATGGGTCCAGATGATGAAGATGTCATCAATGTAGCGCAAGTAGAGTAGGGGCATTAGGGAACGAGAGCTGAGGAAGCGCTGTTCTAAGTCAGCCATAAAAATGTTGGCATACTGTGGGGCCATGCGGGTACCCATCGCAGTGCCGCTGATTTGAAGGTATACATTGTCACCAAATGGAAATAGTTATGGGTCAGGACAAAGTCACAAAGTTCTGCCACCATGTTAGCCGTGACAGTATCGGGGATACTGTTCCTGACGGCTTGTAGTCCATCTTTGTGTGGAATGTTGGTGTAGAGGGCTTCTACATCCATAGTGGCTAGGATGGTGTTTTTAGGAAGATCACCAATGGACTGTAGTTTCCTCAGGAAATTGGTGGTGTCTCGAAGTTAGCTGGGAGTGCTGGTAACGAAGGGCCTGAGGAGGGAGTCTACATAGCCAGACAATCCTGCTGTCAGGGTGCCAATGCCATCAGAGGCTCGTTCACCTGTGCATCTACCAATGTGATATATGCCATCATGTGCCAGCAATGCCCCTCTGCCATGTACATTGGCCAAACTGGACAGTCTCTACGTAAAAGAATGAATGGACACAAATCAGACGTCAAGAATTATAACATTCAAAAACCAGTTGGAGAACACTTCAATCTCTCTGGTCACTCGATCACAGACCTAAGAGTGGCTATACTTCAACAAAAAAGCTTCAAAAACAGACTCCAACGAGAGACTGCTGAATTGGAATTAATTTGCAAACTGGATACAATTAACTTAGGCTTGAATAGAGACTGGGAATGGATGAGTCATTACACAAAGTAAAACTATTTCCCCATGGTATTTCTCCCTCCCACCCCACCCCCCACTGTTCCTCTGATATTCTTGTTAACTGCTGGAATTAGCCTACCTGCTTGTCACCATGAAAGGTTTTCCTCCTTCCCCCCCCTGCTGTTGGTGATGGCTTATCTTAAGTGATCACTCTCCTTCCAGTGTGTATGATAAACCCATTGTTTCATGTTCTCTGTGTGTGTGTATATAAATCTCTCCTCTGTTTTTTCCACCAAATGCATCCGATGAAGTGAGCTGTAGCTCACGAAAGCTTATGCTCTAATAAATTTGTTAGTCTCTAAGGTGCCACAAGTACTCCTTTTCTTTTTGCGAATACAGACTAACACGGCTGCTACTCTGAAACCTAAGATTATTTGTGGAGTTCTATCACATTCCATTTTAGATGTTATACAGTAATTATCAAGTCAAAGGGTAAAAAGTGAATAAATAAGATAGAATCAAGGAAATTTCACTGTAAAGGTATTTAAAATGAATGCACATTTAAGGCTATTAAAATGTGTCAGTGATGCATGAAAAACGTATATGTTACCCTCTTTACATCTACTTTTATGATACTATACATTCATTAAAGAGCAAGAGCCAAAAAAATAGTATGAAGTTAATGAAAGGTTTACAGACCTACTGACCTATCCCAACCCAAGGATTAGTATGGAAACTGCATCTGACTGCAAATTATTACACCAACCTTATTAGCATAATGATTTCCCACCTTACATGGCACTGCATTGTTATCTATAAACTCCCAAAGGTCCTTAAAGCTTGTTAATAACCGCTATAGATGTGCATTATAGTGAATCAAGACTAAAAAGAACTCACCTGAGGCTAAGTAGATTAAACCTGCTCAAGTATGATGACGTCCACCTAAATTCACCTGGATCCTGTTCCATCAACAAATAGAATTGTGCAATAACAGGATAAAGCACCAGGATATTTTAGCTGTTCTTATAAAAATAACATTAGAAAGTCATGTAGGAGATGACAGAAATACAATTTTAATAGTAATGGAGGTTCTTCCAAACGGAGACGTGTTTGGTCTCTCGGGGATATACCCTACGTATATTCAGGGCATGGCATTTTTGATGTCAGTGGGACTTCCATTGGAGTCAAGGCTTTGTGACCTGCAAACCAATTGCAGAAGTATTCTGGTAGCCAGTAATTTGGAGAAAGCTACTTATTTTCTGTTATAGAAACACAGACTATCCCTGAACGTATGATGGTTGGGAATAGGGGTAAAAACCTGACCAACGTCCATATTCAAAATGAAAGTATTGGTGTTGGATTTCATAAAGCTTTTAGACTAATTTTATATTGTGTATAAAATTGTTTGAGGAATGTAAAACAACACTATTCTTGATCTATTGTGGAGGAATAAGGAAATGTGAAAATAAGATACTACAGCAAAATGTAAAAATAAATATTTCACAAAAAATCAAATTTACATCAATATGACAATAGTGGGATATCACATGTAAGTTATTATCTTTTTTCATCTCTCTGTATATTTAATTTCACACAATTTCTATATTAAATGAATGATATAAATATACATGTTTGAGTTTAGCTGACTTAATAACTGACTTATTAAAGGTCATGTTTAGATTACTACAGTATGTCTCCTTATTAGTTAGAACTTGTTCATGACATAGAATTTCATTAACTTCTCTGTTTACATCATTTGTTCTCTGCTTAGCTAATTTTTGAATTGCCTATATTTAGTAACTCTCACTTCTATTAACTGCTTCCTCAATTTACTATTCAGAATCTAATGGGCATTCAGATCAATTTCTTAGTTACTGAGTTTTGATTCTTTCTCTCACTCCACTGCTTCCTGGCTTCTCAAATCATGAGTCACCTTCAGAGTTATCTTTACCACTTCTTTCCCTGGGACTTGCTAGGTGAGTGAGTTGGCCTTGGGAGTATGGGCTACACCAGGTACACTACATAAAAACAACATATTCATGACTACTATGTACTATGACTACTTTAAGTGCTATCTTTGTTTCTTGAAGGCTGAACAAAGGAGTGTTGACTTGGTTGTTACCCCTTTGTGGTGCCTTTGCAAGTCTGTGTGTTTGAGTAAAATAGTTAAAAAATCCATTTGATCTTACTGTGTCATGTTCTGATAGTTTCTATGCTTCCACAAGGATGGGATTCCTTCTTTAACTAATACCAATATCTGGCCAGGGCCAACCTCTCCAGGATCTTTGCTCTCATAAGCCTTTCCATGAGTGGCTAGGAGTTGACTCCATGTATAACAGGGCTGCTTCACCTGCTGCCTAGCTAAACTCTCAGATGAGGAGATTTAAATCATTGTCAGCTGTGGCTGAGGTTCTTCCAGGGATAAATTTAATGTTAACAGGGGCCACCTCCTTCTTTCTTCTTAGTGTGTTCTGGAGTTGGTACCAATTGGACCATTCGTTTCCACAGCCAGGATTTCCAGGAGTGTAATTTAGATCATGTGAAAGGGGCATCACTGCATGTCCATCATCCACAATAGGCAGCACAAGTATGGCCAGTTGGATGCTATTACTATTATTATTTTATTTTTGTACATAGTGCTGTGGGTGTGGATAGCACTTTACAGAAAGAATAAAGACTTCAGACCAGGTACTATGCTGATTTATATTTGCTGAGGATCTAGCCCATGGTTACTGCATGGAGATTTGCAATTGAGGTTAGACATTACTGGAGGGTGATTACATTAAAGAATCAGCATAAGAATCAGGTATAGACTAAGGTTATAAAGTTGTTTGGCTTTACCATGGGAGTGAGGGATAATTGTTGGAAAGACTGTGGAAATAAAGAGTTTTGCTGAGACGTTCAAAAGAGGGGAGGATGGTTGTGTAGTGTAGTGGAAAAGGTAGGACCTTCTAGCCAGAATGGTATCATGGAAGAAATAAAAAAGTCAGTTTGTGGAGAAGGCTATGAAGGTGATGTGATGGATAGTTATGTTAGCAGAATAAGTGGATTCCAGAACCCAGGGTTTAATTTGGTAGGAAATGAGATTAAACAGAAGTAGGATCATAATTGTAGAGTTTTGAAGGGGAGGATAGCAAAGGTTGAATTTGATATGGCAGGAGATAAGGAAGGGTCTCTTTAAAAGGAGAATAACATGGTTAAAGCAGCAGAAGAGGAAGAAGAGTGTGGCAGTGACATTTTAGATTGGTGGGATTAAGCAGGACTGAAACAATGAGATTGCAACAATTAAGAAGGAGATTACCAAGGTATGGATGAGGATTTTGGCAAAAGAAATGAAAAAAGGACCCTTTAAAGATCCTGCAGAGTAAGAAGATTTATCCATAACATGGATGTGAGATGTCAACAGCAAAAAGGAGTCAAGTATAGATGACTCTGGGCCTTTGAATACAGAGAGGATGGTAGAGTTTCTACTGTGATGAAGGGAGGAGTTGGGGAGAATTTGGAGGAGGAGATGAGTTCTGCTTTGCCCATGCTGAATATTTGCTAAAGACAGGACATCAAAGAAGAGATGTTTTACAAACAATTGCAGATGAGGTCAAATGTAGGGGAGAGATCATGGTAGAGATGCAGTTCTTGGAGTTGCAGTGGGTAAACAGGAGGAATGGAAGAGGCAAGACAATGGAAGAGGAGAGGGAGTACGGACGCTAAGGGAAGCACTGAAAAAATTCCCATACTAGGAAGGTGCTCAGATACTATCGTGGATAGATAGCTAGATAGATAGATAGATAGATAGATAGATAGATAGATAGATAGATAGATAGATAAACAACTGCAGATGAAGCTTGGGGATGAAGCATCTTTGTACTCCATTGATGTCACCAGACTCTATTTCTGTTCTGATTCTGCACATTTTCCCCTCCTACTAATTTGGTTGTTAACTCCAATTCCCACCCCATCCCTCATAGTCCTTCTGCTGCAGCTATATTCTCCAAACCCTACTCTCCCCTTTTCCTGTTTACCTTTCCCACTCTCCTCCACAATATCATCCTTCCTTTCCTATTCCAGTGCTCTTCTTGTCTTATTTCCTACATTTCAACCACAACCCCATTGTGGCATTTTATACCTTGGGGGAGCGCCCAGTAACCCCCATATTCCTCATGTATATATAATTGTGATATTGCATATAAAGCATGCCATGTGAGGTGTCAGGTGAAAGGTTATGATCTGCTGAAAGTCATTGTTCTATCTAAATATGTATATCATTAGTACACATGAAGTTATGAGAATGTGTTGTATAGTTGTCACTAAAATATGGTGTGAGTTTGGGAAGCGCCCAGATACTAGCTCTCCAGAGACAATGACAACTGAAGAGGTAACCAACGCCCGCCTGGGTGCTGAACAGACATCATCAGCCATTCTCGATCAGAGGAGTTACAATTCAATGACTCACTCACAGGAGACACACCGGAGATATTGCTTCTCCTTGTGACTCAGCAATGCCCACCAGACATGCCTGGACTTGTGTTCTCCAAGTACATGGACTAAGGATATAAAACAGAACACAGTGACCCCATACTTGGCCTGTCTCCTTTCCCCACCTATGCTGCAAGCAACAAGGACACTCAGAAAAGTGAAGTCTCCAACAGAGGAGACTGGCCCAGGGTTTCAAGGGTGCACTATGTGTACTGTGTACTATTAGCTGCAATATCCAATGGGGTGAGAGAAACTGCTTAACCTAGATGTTGCCCAGTCTAATAGGATTGAGAGTTTAGACTGCGTACTTATATTTTATTTCATTTTGGTAACCACTCTGACTTTTTGCCTATCACTTATAATCACTTAAAATCTACATTTTGTAGTCAATAAATTTGTTTTACAGTTTATCTTTACCAGTGAGTCTGCTTGAAGTGTTTGGTAATCTGCTCAGGTTTGCAAAGGCTGGTGTATATCCACTTTCCATTGATGTCTTGAGCAGTGCAAGATGGTGTCTTCCTAAGTTACAAGGCTGGGAGCTGGAGGGATTTGGCTGGTGCCTTTCTCTGTGTGATGCATGAGTGGCTCTGGGAGCATTCACACAATCTAGCTGGGTGTGGGGCTCCACATGCGGTTGTGCTAAGTGATAACAGTGTCCAGAGGGGTTTGTTGCTTGTCACTAGCAAAGCATTGTGAGAAACAACCAGGCTGGACAGTTAAGAGGGCACAGCTGTCCCACAGTCCCAGGCTATACCCCAGGGATCCTGTCACACCCATCTCCCACTATACATATAATTTTTAAATAAAATAATAATGAATCATATTATAAGAAATAAAATAGAAAAAAACAACAACACAGGACTAACAGAAATATGCCACCCATTACTGCTTTTGTATTGCCTCCTTTTTTCCCTTCCCCACTTTTCTGTTTGGAGTATAAACTTATTTAGCGCAAGGATACCAATATTGACTGAAGCCTGTGGGAGCTTGGAGAGTACAAATAAGTAATAATGAGCAATTAGAAAATGGCCATTTGTAGCCATTCCACATGGTCAGAGATGAGGGCTGCACATTGTGCTTTCTGGGAGAAGGCATGTATTGTGGGTGGTTGATGTGAAAAAGGACACTATAGGCTGCAAGAATTGGGTGAGGACTGATCAACAAAATTATTGACTTTTGGGGGGGTTCTGTTGTGTATGAATTTGAGCAACCTTAACTGTTTTTAAGTAAAAATTAAGAAACATTAATTGACAACTGTACATATACATTTGAAAATGCTTATTAGAGATTAAACATGACTAGTTGTTTTAACACATGTCTATATTATAGGCAGGGCTGGTAGCACTGCCTTTTATTAATGTTTCCTGACACATCCCATTATAAGACCCTGTTTCTGGTGCTTATAACTTTGCCAAAATTTAATCATTTGCTCTGAAATTTTCCATGCTGGGTGTCTGCCTCAAGCTCAAGAACTTTGAAATTTTCAACCAAAACAATTGAGACATTTTTGAGAACAATATTAGGGGAAAATATATTGTTTTGCCCATTTTTAAAAATGGTAGTGTCCTCTTCTTTGGGATGGTCTGAACAAGAATATAGGGAGGGGGGAAATACTGGGACTGGATGGGCATGGAAGTTAGGACTGGGATGAAGGGAGACTGAGACTGTTTGGGCAAGGATACCTTGACTGAGAAGGGATTGGGAAACAGGGGGAGGCCTGGGAGCCAGTGGATGTTGAGGAGACAGGTGTGGGGGAACTGATGAGGCAAGGAGAATGGCACTGGAAAGCAGTGAGGCTTACAGAAGGAGGTACAAGTGAGGAGATACATCTGACAAAGATTAAAGATACAGGGACTGGCTGGGCAAGCACCTAAAACAAGGAAGCTGGAATGGGGACACTGATATTGGATTAGGAGCCCAGGGAGGGAGACTGGGATTGAGAGGCAGTGGAGACGGGGAGGCTGGAGGAGAGCGAGCAAGAGAGATACAGCTGAAAGAGTCACAATGGTAAAACTAAGACTACCTAGGCAAAGAGACTGGGACTGGGATGAGTGGCCTGAGAAGTGGAGATTGGGATTGGCTAGGTGAGGAGAATGAAACTGGGATAAGAAGCCAGGGGTAGGGAAGAGACAGGACTCAGACAGGGACAGGTTGGAAGAGACAGGGCATAAAGGGTCAAACATGGTAAGAACAGGCAGAAGGGCCTGTGCCGACTACAGCATATTTATCTCCAGAACTTGGAATAGAACACAAGATTACTTAGTCTTACCAAGTATTGGGGGGTAGCTGTGTTAGTCTGTATCCACAAAAACAACAAGGAGTCCAGTGGCACCTTAAAGATTAACAGATTTATTTGGACATAAACTTTCATGGGTAAAAAACCCCACTTCTCCAATGACCAAATAAATCTGTTAGTCTTTAAGGTGCCACAGGAATCCTCATTGTTTTAGTCTTACCAGTCCTCTGCTGTCATCAAACATCTATCATTCCAACAGGCAAACTGTCTTGTCCCCTTCTACTGCTGTTCCACATACAACAGAGGTGGCCAACCTGAGCCTCACAAGGAGCCAGAATTTACCAATGTACATTTCCAAAGAGCCACAGTAATACGTCAGCAGGCCCCCATCAGCTCCCCCACTCCCAGTGCCTCCCACCCACCGGCAGCCCTACCAATCAGAACCTCCCCCTCCCTCCCCGCACCTCCTGATCAGCTGTTTTGTGGTGTGCAGGAGCCTCTGGGAGGGAGGGGGGAGGAACAAGGGCACTGCAGGCTCAGGGAGGAGGTAGAAAGGGGTGGAGTGGGGGCAGAGCCTGTGCCAGAGGCAGGGGTTGAGCAGTGAACATCCCCCGGCACATTGGAAAGTTGGTGCCTGTAGCTCCAGCCCCAGAGTTGATGCTATACAAGGAGCTGCATATTAACTTCTGAAGAGCCACATATGGCTCCCGAGCCACTGGTTGGCCACCCCTGACATAGATGATAACAATCCACTATGGGTATCAGTTAATCCATCAGCTCAAAACGCAGAAGTCTGTGCCATGGATCTAACCCTACTGAAGACCCATGTAGCCACATGGAATTTATTTATTTTTTTTAGTTTGCTTTATAAAAATCTAGGAAATTAGGAACTCACCTGTGTCAAAAAATTATTAAAGTTGAAATGTCAAGCACTTAGGAAATGCCAGAATTAAAGTTGCCAATCTTTAATTACACAGTTACATTTTTCCCCAACAGGACCCCTGCTCTGGGGATGAATCAGGCTGTGTAGAGAAGGAAACTATCTGTAAGACCCCTGCTTTATTCGTTGCAGAAGCTGAAAACCGTGAAACAGACAAGTCAGGAGATGGAAGGAAGAGAAGGGTTTGTCTTTTGATTAAGGTAGTTGAATGCTGCCTTAGGGAATTTGATTGTATCCCCACCTCTGCCACAAAGTTCCTGTATCTGATTTGCAGAACTGTTCAATACTTAGAGCTGCAAATTAAATCAACAGGAGCACTGTTTTGAACATATATAATACTAAATAATCTGAAAAATCAGATGCTAGGCAGACAATGAGGAAGAGTGAAAAAAGAGAGTGTTTTTTTTAAAGACTGTATTATAATGTATGTGTACAAGGAGGCCAAATTAACACTGAGTTTGAGTGATTGACTTTGCAGTATTAATAATGTCCTTTTAACATAGGGATTTGGTATGTATGTGTGTTATGTATATATTTATACATGCACACTTAAAATTGCAAATATATAAACTAATGAAAATTAGTTCTTCCTTTATTTTAATTCATAGTTTCATTATTTTGATATTTAACTATTGTAATTCTTTTTATTTTTTTTTCTCTGATTGATAATTTCCTTATGAATTCTGAGCCATTAGCTTCTTAAAAGAACAAGAACAAAATAATGAAATTTCCCTTTCTTCAATGTCTCTATCTAGATTGGCTGGCAGTATGTGTAAGGCTGATCTTTATGTTTAAGTTCATTTGAAGTCTAAAAACCATTATCCAAAGGGTTCTGTACAATCAAAATGTACCTTCACACATTCTGAGAAGATGCTTCATCGGTAGATATGGCTTTAGCAGATTACCCAAGACTTCTCATCTCCCAGGCATGGAATCACAGCTTCTGTCCCACTTACTCAGCACATAAACATTATATTTGCAGAATTTGAGACTATTTTTATTGAATTTCATCTTTAAAAGATAGTTATAATAGTTCAGCAGGCCATCATTAAAGCTGTTCATCAGCTGAACTAGCTATCTAAACTACTATATGCCACAAGGGGCCACAACAATGGTTCCCGTAACCCACCCAGCAATATTGTTAATCTATCCAACTATACTCTTAGCCCAGCGGAAGAATCTGTCCTATCTCGGGGCCTCTCCTTTTGCCCCTCCACCCCCACGAACATGATACAGTTCTGTGGTGACCTAGAATCCTATTTTCGACGTCTCAGACTCAAGGAATATTTCCAACACACCTCTGACCAACATATTAACCCACAGAGACCTTCCTGCCAACACTACAAAAAGAAGGATTCTGGGTGGACTCCTCCTGAAGGTCGAAACAGCAGCCTGGATTTCTACATAGACTGCTTCCGCCGACGTGCACGAGCTGAAATTGTGGAAAAGCAGCATCGCTTACCCCATAACCTCAGCCATGCAGAACACAGTGCCATCCACAGCCTCAGAAACAACTCTGACATCATAATCAAAAAGGCTGACAAAGGAGGTGCTGTCGTCATCATGAATAGGTCGGAGTATGAACAAGAGGCTACTAGGCAGCTCTCCAACACCACTTTCTACAAGCCATTACCCTCTGATCCCACTGAGAGTTACCAAAAGAAACTACAGCATTTGCTCAAGAAACTCCCTGAAAAAGCACAAGAACAAATCCGCACAGACACACCCCTGGAGCCCCGACCTGGGGTATTCTATCTGCTACCCAAGATCCATAAACCTGGAAATCCTGGACGCCCCATCATCTCAGGCATTGGCACCCTGACAGCAGGATTGTCTGGCTATGTAGACTCCCTCCTCAGGCCCTTCGTTACCAGCACTCCCAGCTATCTTCGAGACACCACCGATTTCCTGAGGAAACTACAGTCCATTGGTGATCTTCCTAAAAACACCATCCTAGCCACTATGGATGTAGAAGCCCTCTACACCAACATTCCACACAAAGATGGACTACAAGCCGTCAGGAACAGTATCCCCGATACTGTCACGGCTAACCTGGTGGCAGAACTTTGTGACTTTGTCCTGACCCATAACTATTTCACATTTGGTGACAATGTATACCTTCAAATCAGCGGCACCGCGATGGGTACCCGCATGGCCCCACAGTATGCCAACACTTTTATGGCTGACTTAGAACAATGCTTCCTCAGCTCTCGTCCCCTAATGCCCCTACTCTACTTGCGCTACATTGATGACATCTTCATAATCTGGACCCATGGAAAAGAAGCTCTTGAGGAATTCCACCATGATTTCAACAATTTCCATCCCACCATCAACCTCAGCCAAGACCACTCCACACAAGAGATCCACTTCCTGGACACTACGGTGCTAATAAGCGATTGTCACATAAACACCACCCTATATCGGAAACCTACTGACTGCTATTCCTACCTACATGCCTCTAGCTTTCATCCAGATCATACCACTCGATCCATTGTCTACAGCCAAGCGCTACGATATAACCGCATTTGCTCCAACCCCTCAGACAGAGACAAACACCTACAAGATCTCTATCATGCATTCCTACAACTACAATACCCACCTGCTGAAGTGAAGAAACAGATTGACAGAGCCAGAAGAGTACCCAGAAGTCACCTACTACAGGACAGGCCCAACAAAGAAAACAACAGAACGCCACTAGCCATCACCTTCAGCCCCCAACTAAAACCTCTCCAACGCATCATCAAGGATCTACAACCTATCCTGAAGGACGAGCCATCGCTCTCTCAGATCTTGGGAGACAGACCAGTTCTTGCTTACAGACAGCCCCCCAATCTGAAGCAAATACTCACCAGCAACCACACACCACACAACAGAACCACTAACCCAGGAACCTATCCTTGCAACAAAGCCCATTGCCAACTCTGTCCACATATCTATTCAGGGGATACCATCATAGGGCCTAATCACATCAGCCACACTATCAGAGGCTCGTTCACCTGCGCATCTACCAATGTGATATATGCCATCATGTGCCAGCAATGCCCCTCTGACATGTACATTGGCCAAACTGGACAGTCTCTACATAAAAGAATGAATGGACACAAATCAGACGTCAAGAATTATAACATTCAAAAACCAGTTGGAGAACACTTCAATCTCTCTGGTCACTCGATCACAGACCTAAGAGTGGCTATACTTCAACAAAAAAGCTTCAAAAACAGACTCCAACGAGAGACTGCTGAATTGGAATTAATTTGCAAACTGGATACAATTAACTTAGGCTTGAATAGAGACTGGGAATGGATGAGTCATTACACAAAGTAAAACTATTTCCCCATGGTCTTTCTCCCTCCCACCCCACCCCCCACTGTTCCTCTGATATTCTTGTTAACTGCTGGAATTAGCCTACCTGCTTGTCACCATGAAAGGTTTTCCTCCTTTCCCCCCCCTGCTGTTGGTGATGGCTTATCTTAAGTGATCACTCTCCTTCCAGTGTGTATGATAAACCCATTGTTTCATGTTCTCTGTGTGTGTGTATATAAATCTCTCCTCTGTTTTTTCCACCAAATGCATCCGATGAAGTGAGCTGTAGCTCACGAAAGCTTATGCTCTAATAAATTTGTTAGTCTCTAAGGTGCCACAAGTACTTCTTTTCTTTTTGCGAATACAGACTAACACGGCTGCTACTCTGAAACCTGTGATTATGCAAGGCACTGAATTTAGCCGTATAGAGTGGAAATCTGTCAACTTCATGAAAAAACTCGCACAGATACAGACAGACATCATCTTCCTCTCCAAATGCAAACAGATGGACATCATACCGAAAGGACTGAAGGTAAAAAATCCATTACAATCTACATACCACACAGACTATGCTGACAGCTTGTGCCACACACTCTCAAGGAAACTGCGGAACCACCTGATCAACATCCTCTACAGCAAACAGGGAAAGATTAAGAATGAGCTCTCAAAACTGGATACTCTCATAAAGAACCAACCTTCCACACAAACTTCCTCGTGGCTGGACTTTACAAAAACTAGACAAGCCATTTACAAAACACACTTTGATTCTCTACAAAAGAAAAAGGACACTAAGCTATCTAAACTACTATATGCCACAAGGGGCCACAACAATGGTTCCCGTAACCCACCCAGCAATATTGTTAATCTATCCAACTATACTCTTAGCCCAGCGGAAGAATCTGTCCTATCTCGGGGCCTCTCCTTTTGCCCCTCCACCCCCACGAACATGATACAGTTCTGTGGTGACCTAGAATCCTATTTTCGACGTCTCAGACTCAAGGAATATTTCCAACAGACCTCTGACCAACATATTAACCCACAGAGACCTTCCTGCCAACACTACAAAAAGAAGGATTCTAGGTGGACTCCTCCTGAAGGTCGAAACAGCAGCCTGGATTTCTACATAGACTGCTTCCGCCGACGTGCACGAGCTGAAATTGTGGAAAAGCAGCATCGCTTACCCCATAACCTCAGCCATGCAGAACACAGTGCCATCCACAGCCTCAGAAACAACTCTGACATCATAATCAAAAAGGCTGACAAAGGAGGTGCTGTCGTCATCATGAATAGGTCAGAGTATGAACAAGAGGCTACTAGGCAGCTCTCCAACACCACTTTCTACAAGCCATTACCCTCTGATCCCACTGAGAGTTACCAAAAGAAACTACAGCATTTGCTCAAGAAACTCCCTGAAAAAGCACAAGAACAAATCCGCACAGACACACCTCTGGAGCCAGGACCTGGGGTATTCTATCTGCTACCCAAGATCCATAAACCTGGAAATCCTGGACGCCCCATCATCTCAGGCATTGGCACCCTGACAGCAGGATTGTCTGGCTATGTAGACTCCCTCCTCAGGCCCTTCGTTACCAGCACTCCCAGCTATCTTCGAGACACCACCGATTTCCTGAGGAAACTACAGTCCATTGGTGATCTTCCTAAAAACACCATCCTAGCCACTATGGATGTAGAAGCCCTCTACACCAACATTCCACACAAAGATGGACTACAAGCCGTCAGGAACAGTATCCCCGATACTGTCACGGCTAACCTGGTGGCAGAACTTTGTGACTTTGTCCTGACCCATAACTATTTCACATTTGGTGACAATGTATACCTTCAAATCAGCGGCACCGCGATGGGTACCCGCATGGCCCCACAGTATGCCAACACTTTTATGGCTGACTTAGAACAATGCTTCCTCAGCTCTCGTCCCCTAATGCCCCTACTCTACTTGCGCTACATTGATGACATCTTCATAATCTGGACCCATGGAAAAGAAGCTCTTGAGGAATTCCACCATGATTTCAACAATTTCCATCCCACCATCAACCTCAGCCAAGACCACTCCACACAAGAGATCCACTTCCTGGACACTACGGTGCTAATAAGCGATTGTCACATAAACACCACCCTATATCGGAAACCTACTGACTGCTATTCCTACCTACATGCCTCTAGCTTTCATCCAGATCATACCACTCGATCCATTGTCTACAGCCAAGCGCTACGATATAACCGCATTTGCTCCAACCCCTCAGACAGAGACAAACACCTACAAGATCTCTATCATGCATTCCTACAACTACAATACCCACCTGCTGAAGTGAAGAAACAGATTGACAGAGCCAGAAGAGTACCCAGAAGTCACCTACTACAGGACAGGCCCAACAAAGAAAACAACAGAACGCCACTAGCCATCACCTTCAGCCCCCAACTAAAACCTCTCCAACGCATCATCAAGGATCTACAACCTATCCTGAAGGACGAGCCATCGCTCTCTCAGATCTTGGGAGACAGACCAGTTCTTGCTTACAGACAGCCCCCCAATCTGAAGCAAATACTCACCAGCAACCACACACCACACAACAGAACCACTAACCCAGGAACCTATCCTTGCAACAAAGCCCATTGCCAACTCTGTCCACATATCTATTCAGGGGATACCATCATAGGGCCTAATCACATCAGCCACACTATCAGAGGCTCGTTCACCTGCGCATCTACCAATGTGATATATGCCATCATGTGCCAGCAATGCCCCTCTGACATGTACATTGGCCAAACTGGACAGTCTCTACATAAAAGAATGAATGGACACAAATCAGACGTCAAGAATTATAACATTCAAAAACCAGTTGGAGAACACTTCAATCTCTCTGGTCACTCGATCACAGACCTAAGAGTGGCTATACTTCAACAAAAAGCTTCAAAAACAGACTCCAACGAGAGACTGCTGAATTGGAATTAATTTGCAAACTGGATACAATTAACTTAGGCTTGAATAGAGACTGGGAATGGATGAGTCATTACACAAAGTAAAACTATTTCCCCATGGTATTTCTCCCTCCCACCCCACCCCCCACTGTTCCTCTGATATTCTTGTTAACTGCTGGAATTAGCCTACCTGCTTGTCACCATGAAAGGTTTTCCTCCTTTCCCCCCCCTGCTGTTGGTGATGGCTTATCTTAAGTGATCACTCTCCTTCCAGTGTGTATGATAAACCCATTGTTTCATGTTCTCTGTGTGTGTGTATATAAATCTCTCCTCTGTTTTTTCCACCAAATGCATCCGATGAAGTGAGCTGTAGCTCACGAAAGCTTATGCTCTAATAAATTTGTTAGTCTCTAAGGTGCCACAAGTACTCCTTTTCCATCAGCTGAACAACATTCTTCCTCAGAGCTGCCAGAAACTCAATTGAAGAGAGATCAGAAATTTCTTGTTTAAATTTCAGTTATATATTTCCTAAATGTTGTTTAGGGATTGTGGAATCTCCATTCTGGAGAATGTATTACTGTCAGATTCTCAGTTGTTGTAAATCAGTATCAACTTCAACTGAGCATCCAGTCCAAAATTTGTAGGAATGCCTTTGCAGTTAATTAACCTAAATACCACAGAGTAAGTAACATGAATACCAAAGTTTTATAGAGCACATAAATGAGGTACTGTAGAAGAGAGACATTGTGGATGTGGTAATATCTTTTATCAGATCCACTTCTGTTGGTGAAAAAGACAAACTTGTCTTCAGGCCCTGGAGAAGGTTCTTCTACATTTAACTTCTCTTTCTTTCCATGAAATTTACATAAATTCATTTACGATAAAATGCGTCCAGCTTTATGTTTTTTTAAAAGTTGGTCTATGTTCAGTGACTCAACTAAAAATTACATAAAAAGCATATCAAAATTTCGGAAGGTTTTCACAAAGTTCATGGGAAGCCAATTAAGTAAACCATAGTTGATTGACCTCCAAAATCTTCCAAAACCAAAACTGTCTTCACAAATTTCAGAGTAGCAGCCGTGTTAGTCTGTATTCGCAAAAAGAAAAGGAGTACTTGTGGCAACTTAGAGACTAACAAATTTATTTGAGCATAAGCTTTCACGAAAGTTTATGCTCAAATAAATTTGTTAGTCTCTAAGGTGCCACAAGTACTCCTTTTCTTTTTGTCTTCACAAAGCAGACCTTTACTGTGAATGTTTAACTTTACACATTGAAATCTCACTGGGTCTTTCCTTCTTTCTTTCTTTTTTTTCAGATCACCTCCCTGAAACTGGACTACTGATGTTTTCTTATTACTTGGAATAGAACTTGTCTCCTGCCAGAACTGCAGTCCCAGTTTCCTATTTTCAAATTTTGTTGTTCCCCACTGAGCTGCAAGAGTTCAAACATATGTATGCAATAAATTCAGAAATGTTGAACTGTAGGGCAGATGAAAGGATAAATAACAGAATAGTCATAAAACTGAAACTTTCATTCCACACAAGCAACCTGCACTATATTTTATGCCATGTTTCAAAATATATCATGATGACAGATTTTCTAATGTCAGGAAATAGAATCAAAAGAGTTCAAACAAGTTTCTCAGCTGCTGCTGTTAGACACTGTTTTAGCTGAGTTATAAAACTGTCTGAATCTTAGTAGAGTTTTCCCTATTTCTTAAACTTTCTGAATATACGAAGTTTTTGTGCATGAAACATCAGATTTAGAATAGCATCTCTAGCCAGTGTATTCAACAATATTCAGTAAGAAACAGAACTGGAAGGATTCTGACATCAGAGAACCTATGTGAGTGGAGCTGGATTAGGGAAAGCGGTTTTCATTCAGACCGCCTAAAGCTCTTTGGTTTTTATTTGCTTTTATTAACATCTATTTAATACAAAGGCTCAAGAAAGACTTGGAAGAACAATGCTAAGAAAGCTCACAATCCATGTCCAAGACAGCTGTTCTCAAGCAAAACCCGGGAAGACCAGACTTGGGTAGTCCTGATATTTCTAAGGTAAAAGCCCCAAAGGACCCCAACAATTACTCCTCCCTCTGTCACCCCATGTCAGGC